>NC_084732.1:19978812-20003812 GCF_033978785.1 Entelurus aequoreus
ACAATTAAATTTTGAAACATAGTTTATCTTCAATTTCGACTCTTTAAAATTCAAAATTCAACCGAAAAAAAGAAGAGAAAAACTAGCTAATTCTAATCTTTTTGAAAAAATTAAAAAAATAATTTATGGAACATCATTAGTAATTTTTCCTGATTAAGATTAATTTTAGAATTTTCATAATATGTTTTAAATTGGTTAAAATCCAATCTACACTTTGTTAGAATATATAACAAATTGGACCAAGCTATATTTCTAACAAAGACAAATCATTATTTCTTCTAGATTTTCCAGAACAAAAATGTTAAAAGAAATTCAAAAGACTTTGAAATAAGATTTAAATTTGATTCTACAGATTTTCTGGATTTGCCAGAATAATTTTTTTTAATTTTAATCATAATAAGTTTGAAGAAATATTTCACAAATATTCTTTGTCGAAAAAAAAGAAGCTAAAATGAAAAATTAAATTAAAATGTATTTATTATTCTTTACAATAAAAAAAAAAAAATTACTTGAACATTGATTTAAATTGTCAGGAAAGAAGAGGAAGGAATATAACAGGTAAAAAGGTATATGTGTTTAAAAATCCTAAAATTATTTTTAAGGTTGTATTTTTTCTCTAAAATTGTCTTTCTGAAAGTTATAAGAAGCAAAGTAAAAAAATTAATGAATTTATTTAAACAAAAGAAGACCAAGTCTTTAAAATATTTTCTTGGATTTTCAAATTCTATTTGAGTTTTGTCTCTCTTAGAATTAAAAATGTCGGGCAAAGCGAGACCAGCTTGTTAGTAAATAAATACAATTTAAAAAATAGAGGCAGCTCACTGGTAAGTGCTGCTATTTGAGCTATTTTTAGAACAGGCCAGCGGGCTACTTATCTGGTCCTTACGGGCTACCTGGTGCCCGCGGGCACCGCGTTGGTGACCCCTGCTCTATATCATAAGAGCAGCCTGCTGTATTTAAGGATCCAATTGCAAATATGCTGTTTAAATATAATCTATATAAGATGAATGCTATACTGTTTTTAGGGTCCAACTGTAAAAAAACCAAAATATTAGTATAGTATACTAATATACTACTTTTTAGAGGACCTACTGTAAACATTTTTTTAAAGAATAACAATGTCAGTCAACCATCCTCTTTATGATTGGAGCAGCTTTCGGATTGTAAGGACCTACTGTGAGCATGCTACTCAAAGATCTGCTGTTTTTGAGGACCTACTGGAAAATATCACAAATAAACGCCAGTCAGAGATCCTCTATATCAGGGGTGTCCAAAGTGCGGCCCGGGGGCCATTTGCGGCCCGCAGCTAATTGTTTACCGGCATGCCACACATTCTGGAAATGCTATTGCAAAAATAAAAAATAAACATTACAAAAAGTGGAATGAGGTGAAATCTAACTAGAAAAATTTGCAATGTTGACACAAAGCTGCCATGCAGGCTGCTTTTTTTTCCTTTTGTCTATCTTTATTTTTCTTTTTTTGCCATTGCTTAAAAAAAATAAAATAATCAATGTTATAATGGATTATTGACCTATTCAAGGCTCCAATTATTTCAAATATTTCACTTTAAAATGTTTTATGTGGAAAATATTGCATATATTGTGTAGTAGCCATATAAAAACATCAATGTTTTCTTTGACAAAAGAGCATAAAACAAACAAAATAATAGTTCAAACGTAAAATTGACAGATATATCTGAAGTTGATCTCGTAACTTAAGTGTTGAAAGTAAAAAAAAAAAACAATACAAATGTATCACTTTGAGTGGGGCACCTTTTGTATCCTAAATATATTTAATGGGATTTTATTTATCTTTTCACTGTGATTACTCAAAAATAACAATGAATTAATATCAATGGTGTCTTGCATTATTGATGTTTTTAACGCTCTAATTACTTCACATCAAACATTGCTTTCTGAATGTTTTGGGCAGTGGGGGAAATACTGCATATTTCAGTTTTATTATAAAAAACTAAGTTGTCTTGACAGAAAAGGCATAAAACCTTTTTGGTTTTTTAAATTTTATATCAACCTGAAGTTGATATACTGTAGAGATTTACTGTAAGCGTTAAATAAAAAAATAATTTGACTTGTTTTTAACATTTTAATGACTAAGACCCTTTATGGTCCCCGGGAGCCCTAAAGGTAAAAAAAATCCCAAAATCCATATATTTTGTTATGATTTGAAAATGAAAACTATCAAAATGGCCCCCGCAGGCTTTAATTTTTCTGTGTGCGGCCCTCAGTGGAAAAAGTTTGGACACCCCTGCTCTATATGAAAGGATCAGCTTTCTGTTTTTTAAGTACCTTCGGCGAAAATACTACACAAAGATCCTCTATCCGACAAGAGTGCATTGCTGTTTGTAAGGACCAACTACAAAAACAAAACAAAACAAAAACACTAGTCAAAGATCCTCTATATCAGGGGTCCCCAAACTACGGAGGTCCCAAGTTAAAAAAATAAATAAAATAAATAAATACATTTTAATATTATTTTTTTAAATCTATCCTTTCTAATCCATTTTTTACAGCTTGTTACTCTCCATGTCTCCTAGCCGCTCAGGCAAATCATATTGTCAGTTAAAAAGTTTGGGGACCCCTGCTCTATATGATAGGAGCACCGTGCTGTGTTAAACAGCCATATGGTAAACAAACAAAAAAAATCCAGTCAAAGATCCTCTATATCAGTGATTCTTTAAATTGTGGTACACGTACTGCTAATGGTAAGCGGGCTCCATCCAATGGTATGCCAAAGAATCACCTCATTAAATATTCAAACACAGTGTTACTGTTCAAACTGTGTGTAATGTAACAGTGGCCAAAAGTGTGAAATATACTTAAATATACCTCTGCCTTGTTTTTAATAAATACTTAGGCTTACTACTCTACTCTATTTTAATGGCGCTTATTATGGTGGTACTTGAAGAACTAAGTGTTTTTTGAGGTGGTACCGTATTTTCCGGACTATAAGTCGCAGTTTTTCTCATAGTTAGGCCGGGAGTGCGACTTATACTCAGGAGCGAATTATGTGTGAAATTATTAACACATTACCGTAAAATATCAAATAATATAATTTAGCTCATTCACGTAAGAGACTAGAAGTATAAGATTTCATGGGATTTAGCGATTAGGAGTGACATATTGTTTGGTAAACGTTTTGCATGTTCTATATGTTATAGTTATTTGAATGACTCTTACCATAATATGTTACGTTAACATACCAGGCACGTTCTCAGTTGGTTATTTAAGCGTCATATAACGTACACTTATTCAGCCTGTTGTTCACTATTCTTTATTTATTTTAAATTGCCTTTCAAATGTCTATTCTTGGTGTTGGGTTTTATCAAATACATTTCCCCAAAAAATGCGACTTATACTCCAGTGCGACTTATATATGTGTTTTTCCTTCTTTCTTATGCATTTTCGGCCGGTGCGACTTATACTCCGGAGCGACTTATACTCAGAAAAATACGGTACTTGAGGAAAAAAAGTTTGAGAACCACTTATGTAATAATACCTTCTGTGAAATCACTACTGGATGATCGTCTATCCATAAAACAGAAGCACACTGCTTTATATGATGGGATCTCTCTGTTCTTTTTAAGGAGCTTTTGCGGATACTGTACGCTAGTCAAAGATCTTCTATATGACAGGAGCTCCCTGCAATTTTCAAGGACCTACTGTAAAAACAAACACCAGTCAAATATCCTTTTAATGACAGGAGGTTTCTGTTGTTTTCAAGGACATATTGCAACAACAACAACAACAACAACGTTAATCAAACATGTGGTCTCTCTGCTGTTTTTAAGGAGCCCTTACAAAAATACTAGTCAAAGATTCTCTATTTGACACGAGCACACTGCTGCTTTAGGGGCCTTGTGCAAAATCTCAATGTGATATGCAATATGCTAAATTTCTCAGGTTACTAGTTCCTACCAAGATAATACCAACAAGTACAGTTATGTCGCGACTTTAGCGTCATGCCATGTAAATTGTTGTCATTTAAAGGGGAACTGCACTTTTTATTTATCATTCACAATCTTTATGTAAAAGTAGAACACTTGTTTTAATTTGTTTAATGCATTCTAAATTGTAAATAAATGCGATCAAAAGTCAGCTTACAATGGAGCCTATGGAAGTCGCTCTATTCTGCCTATAAAAGCCCATTAAAAAAACATCCAAACACCTCCATTAAGGTGTTATATACAGTGCATTCATAATAACATCTAATATTGACATATTTTGCTCATTTTAAGCATGCCTTTCAAAAACGCATCACAACGTTCACTTTTTCATTTCAACTTCATCACTGATTTCTCTTCACTGCAGACTTCATGAGGGATAACAAACATCACTTACTGTACAAGGTTTGCTGTCACTGGGATGCCGACTGATATAATATTGCTATTAAAAAGTAGATGTGTTTCTGTCAGGGGGGTTCATCTGTGGAACAGCTTGGATGATTCCTTAAAATGTTCCAGTTCCATTCACAGATTCAAAAAACACTAAGACCAATGTCTTGGAAAAATATATCACTCTTGAATCAACACAGTAGTTAATACTATGATCAATGTTAATTACAAACTAAATGTGGGATATAAATAATAATGGAAGTATAATTGTTTGTATATACTATATAATTAGTACAAAGGTTTAACTAACACGTGTACAAGGATATTTCACATGTCTTTACTGTGTATATAATTGAACAGTGTTTATGTTGTGTACAAGGTGTATTTATAATATGCTGTGCAAAGGAAATTTCATAATTTTTGGAAGCTCATCTTGTATTTGACATTGTTTATAAGGTTAGGCGCAATAAGTGTTCAACTTCAGCCTAAACCCTTTCGGTCTGCAACATATTAAATTTATGAATGTACAACTGTTTGTTTATGTAAAACCGTTTGTTTATTTTGTTGAACACTGACCGAAGAAATAATTAACTAACTAACTAACTAACTAACTATATTCCCGTTTAGATAAGGAATGACCATAATCCTCCCGAAGAAAAGGGGGGTGGAACCAAGCGTCTTTTCGTGTCTTTCTCGCCAAGTCCGGGTCTAAAACGGCACGCAACCTACTAATAAAAGTCTCAATCAATCAAAAAAAAAAAACGACTGTCAAAGTGTACCAACTTGTTGGATTACGTCCTCATCCTTCTACTATCCAGGTGAAATGCATTAATTATGATCTACAATAAACTTCCACTAGCGAGGAAGCGGGTAACCACTCCATGATGTAAAGATATAAATAGCCTGTACTTATAATAACAATATCACTAATACTTGGTTCATATTCCAATCACGAAATGTAAATGGAGTATTGTTGGCACTTTTTGGATGGTTATTGTGGAAGTCGTTCCCTACCCGTTCCACGGTTACCACGTCACAGGAGCCAGGCGTGCCGTTTCAACAGACTTTTAATGTTCATATAATTCAAATCACAATCTTTTCAGACGTTTTTTCTCCCAAGATCACCACGTACCACCTGTGAAATCTAATCACCTGCCAGCTGTGTCTCGCCGTTCAGCACATGCCCCGCCCCTTGCCGATGGTGCTCCGCCCTCAACACCATTGACAGAGGCGGTGACCTTTGCTCCTTCCTGCAGGCGCACTGATCACACTCTCCCTCCACAGTTATTTATTGGGTTTTATGGGCAGAATGGAGGACCTCCCATTGGCTCCGCTGTAAGCTGACTTTTATTTATGTTTATTTACAAGTTAGAATGCATTAAAAAAAAAATAATAATAATACATCCGTCGTCATGTCTTTCACAATGAGTGTGAACAATAGGCACAATTGCCCCCAAAATGTGCAGTTCTCCTATAATATGAGGATATTGGCTAAAACGGCAACATACTTCTAATATTTCCACAATAAAAGCCTGATCAAATGCTAACATGTTCAATTAGAGGTGGAAAACTGATCCAGACTCTCCCATTTACTCCCTTTTTAATAAAGTAAAATGACAAGCGGTAGAAAATGGATGCATGGATGGACAACACACCTCATGTTCAAATAATTCATAGTTGAATGATATATTTCAGTGTTTCCCATAAACAGCCAAGATACCTGTGGTGGTGGTGGTGGTGGGGTGGCTATGGGCGTGGCTATGGGCGTGGTCCACATGACATCATCGAGTAATTTGTATAATTTACTACAATGATATGATTTTCTCTAAAAAGGCTCAAAAAATGTATACTTACTAATTAATAACAGTTTTGTTTTAAACGTCCATCCATTCATCCATTTTACAGTATAATTACAACACTTTATGTACATATTTATATACAGATTTGAACAATAAGTTATTCACTGAAAAATATTTATTAATTGTTGTTCTTACAAAAAATATATCTTATAAAATATAAAAGCTAAAATGTCTCTTAAAGCTTTGCCCCTTTAATTAGTGCATACTAAATAATTTAACTTTAGCCTACTACTACAACCATATTATTTACCAGCAACATAAAGTGAAACAGAGGCAGAGGTGTCCTGCCACAGTCAGTAACAAATAAACAGAAAACAGTAGTGGTCAAATACAAATAAGGCAACAAGAGAAGTATCCTACACTTCTCTTTTGTAAAGTAAATCTGAACGGCCTATATGGGCATCTACATCAACTATATGATTTGCCTGAGAAGCTGGACAGGACAATAATATATTTTTTTAAATAAAAAAAAAAAAAAAAAAAAACCCTTTTTTTATTTGTTATTTTTTTATTTGTAGCGGACGTAATTCTTTCGTGGCGGGCCGCCACAAATAAATGAATGTGTGGGAAACACTGTATTTAATCAGCTCATTAGCATTAAAGCTACAGACACGCAAGATGGCGGGTTGCCACGAGAGTTTACTAAAAGTAAAATGGCTCATTCAATACTTACCCTATAGGACAGAAGGCACAAATATCAGACTCATTCAAAGTGTGTCATTATCTCGGCACGCCGGCGCCCGTCACTCAGTGGGGATGGCGACTGCGGCCCATCGACAGGCGTCTAAGTCAATGGCTGACAAAGCTCAAGGCACCAGGCTGTAATTGGAAGCGCTGGCCTAATCCTCACATCAAGACGACTGGGGGCCTCATTGACAAACAGAGCGGGTGGCCGTCCCACCATGCAGCCTTATTAGCAAAGCAGGACGCTGTCATCGCCAAGTAAAAAGAAAAAAAAAACTTAGTCACGGTCAAAGAATACATCGTATAAAAAAGAAAATAATGAACAGTTTTGTATGAGCGCTAGAGGGAGTTTTCGCTATTGTCATTTTTTAAGTGCACAATGACAGAAGAGTACACAGTAGCCTATACATATTAAAATGTAAGGCTGCACTCTTGTCACTCTTTATAAATTTCAGGGCTGCACGGGTTAACTCCTGTGATGAATCACCAAAAAATATCGCATTGACCATGCAATGGATTTTGACCGTACAAGCTCTTTGTCACACTGTCATACAGTCTGTGATCAGATCATTGCACATGTACGTCCGTACAAAAATGAGTGAGGAGACTCGGACTGGTGTGCTGGCGGGCAGATTTCACTCCAAAAATACGGAACTTTGGATACAATTGTTACCAGGTTTTGTGCAAATAAATGACATGCAAAAGCAAAATGTTTAAAAAACGTTCCTGGGTGACATTCGGACGATAAAATCGCATTCGTGTACAAATATCGGCGTCTTTTCTTGAGCTAATTTCAATTAGGCAAGTAAGTAATCACCTGTGATTAATCCATATTATAAAATCTGATTAATGTGATAAAACTAATCAATCATTTGACAACCCTAATGAATATATTTATTTAAAAAATCATACCATGGCTCCTCTCTCTTTCGCGTTTGGCTGCGGCCTATTTTTAGTCGAAAATATGTGTATTAAACAAAAATGTACATATTTTTTACTTTAATTACCATACCAACTTTATTTATAAAGTATTTTAAAAACACCCACAGTTGAAAAACATAGGGCTGTGTCACGGCCTGTCACACTTAATTTTGGGTTTCTTGGTGATTTTCTGAGTGTATTTTTAGTTCCTGTCTTGCGCTCTTATTTTGTGGTTTTTCACAAAATACGCCTGCCTTCGAGCACTTTTCCCATCACCTGTTTTCTGGTGTATTTAGCACTATTTAAGTTGAGCTTGCGACGCAATTGGCTTGCCGGGACATAATTCACGATTAACTGTTGAGGATTCGTTCGATGCTGAGCTCTAGTACGCACATACTTTGTGGACGCCGTCTGCTCCACTTTCTTTGTAAGTGTTTTTTCTGTGTTCCAGCATTTTGGTTTTGTTTCCCTGTCCGTTCAGAGCACTTCCCTGTTGCTCTCCCTTCTTGTTTTGTTTGTTTAATCAATAAACCCCCTTTTTACTGCACACCGCCTCCTCATTCGTCTACATTTTTAAAATCACTACAACCTCAGGCGTCTTCCACGAAGCAGCGCTTGACAATCTGTACTGTTTATATTATTTATGTCTATATTGCAGTACAGTATATGTCTTATTTGTCATTGTGGCGACTATATCGGGTTAAACTAGGGATGTGCCGATTGAATGGAAAAGTACAAGATCGCCATTGCCGTTTAATGACAATAACAATTGGCGATCCCCTATGGCTGACACTGTATTTATCTTCCCCGACTGAAAAGCAGCTAGCAGCTAATTATGTGTCTCCATACACAGTGCGGAGCCGCTCCCCTAACTTAATAATAATCACCTCCAATAGGGCAAATAAACTGCACTTCTTACTATCTAAAGCATCATTATCATGTTATATTCTCACATAGCTAACCACCCCATAATATTTTGGTTTTGTTTTAAAATATATATATATATATATATATATATATATATATATATATATATATATATATATATATATATATATATATATATATTTAATATAAAGCGGCCTGAAAATAATCATATAACCCAGGGGTCTCCAACGTACGGCCCGAGGGCAAAATCAGGCCCGCAAACAGGTTTTATCCGGAAATTAACCTGAAATTTTGGAATGAAAGAAACTGCTGTTGTAAATGTGTCCACTGGATGTCGCAATAGCAATTCTTTGTATCTTTGTAGATGATGCTACATATGTACAAAATAAACCACATGATGTTAGTGCATCAGTCGTGGAAAATGATCAAACTACATAAATAACATCCTGTAATTTGATTTTGATATAATTTTTTTATCTTGATAGATTGAAAATGAACACCAATGAGTTGACTGATGAACATTATCACATAATTTATTCAGAAAATATAAATAACGACAAATAAAGATAGGATACTATTAACCGTAACATGTAAGTGTAAAAAAAAAAACCAACAACATTATGACTTGTACGATTTCAGAATGTGCTTGTTCTATTTTTAAACAAAGAATTTATTTAATTCAGCTGAATTTATTTAATTCATCCATTCTTTCACTCTCAAAATAATCTTACTTATCTCATCATATGAAATGTAACTTACTTCACCAATTATTATTTATTTATTTATTTTTATTGTGATTACTTATGGAGTATATTGTGAATAAATTGAGAACAGGAAGTGAACAAAAGTTTTAGCAACTGCTATGTAAAAGAAATGGGGTAGGATTAAATAAGCTCTGCTTCTTCCTACTCCTATTCGAACATGTTGAAAAGAGAAACTGGAAATTGTGATGTATCATGTTGTATGCTTGCATGTTCAAAATAAACTCAAACTCAAACTCAAACTCAAACAATCTGAAGTTGTCTTTATTTTTAAGTTATCGTGCCGTGATTTTACCAGTCCGGCCCACTTGGGAGTAGATTTTTCTCCATGTGGCCCTCCGATCTAAAATGAGTTTGACACCCCTGACATAACCTGTCATTATTTACTAAGATAAGATTATAAACCTCCAAGTTTTCTTTTTCTTCAGAGTGTAAAGTAGACATGGGTCGCGTGTACATATCATCAATGGGTAATATTTTCATTTTCTTTTTCATTTTTCATTTTTTATTTAACTCCTTCATTGATGTGCATCTTTGATCAATAGACAATTAAACCTCAGCAACTAAACACACATTTACACACCAATGCCTGAGAAGGAACAGGATGAATAAAAACTTATATTATACCGCCCCCTTCAACATAATACGTAGTCTTACTTAATGGATAGTATACAAACCAAACAAATACAAAAACACACAAAAAACAAACCGAACAAAAAAAAGTAATATACACCTCACGGGATGATACAAAACAAATACAAAACTAGACCAAAAAAATAAGTAAAATAATAAATATAAAGCAAAGTGTAAACACTTATGGCTGTCCATATGATTTTATTGTTCTGTCTTTATATATATTTTTCAATTGGAACACATTTTTACAGTCTTTTATCTCGTTGTAAAGAGAATTCCATAGTTTAACCCCCACCACTGATATACACATTCGTTTTAAAGTTGTCCTTGAATACTGATGTTTGAAATGACCTTTTCTTCTATGCTCTTCATTCTCAGAGGTGATGACAAACATTTTTTGTAAATTTGCTGGTAATGTTATCAATCATAACAATACATAATTATTATATATACATATTTCTATTAGTGTATATCCTTTCGATTAAGCCTCCCCATGTCTTTAAAACCCAGTGACACCCCTGTTTCTAACTTTAACGGCGGGTCCTTGAATGCACCACAGTTATGGGCAAAGGCAACTTGAACATGCATTTTTCCTACGCTGCCACAGATACATTTTGTTATATTTTTTACCTTTCTACTATCATCTTTTTTTTCAAAATGTTGGTGTTTTGTGTTCATTTTCAAAGATGATCTTTGATGACATTATGACGAGCGAATTGTTCCAAGTTAGGTTCGCCGCTACCCAGGTGGAACAAACCATTTTTCATTTTCAAAGCGGGGGGTGTAGGTAATCTAAATTGGACTCAAGCAACCTTATTATTGTGATGTTTATTTAATCCTAACAGTTATGAGGTCATTCTTTATGACATACATTTTAAATAACAAAAGCCCAGGACGCCCCTAATGTCCTTATTTGAAAACAATAGAGGTATTGTTTGTATTTTTAGGTTCAAAAGTTCTGTTGTCACGACGACAAAACGACACCGGTTTTACCCGTCCTGCAAAAAATCCCCAGGAATATGGTTTCACAGCTAAGAGAGAGCTGTTATTATAATGCACGAAAGTCGGAATGACGATTGTGTTTCAAATCATAACCTGCTTCCGATGTATAATGGACACATGATATGGCAATTAGCTGCTGCTATTGGCTCCAAAGCTGAGTGGTGGCTGCCAAGGCTTGAGCACCATCAACTCGTGTTTCTGGAAGTGTGCGCTGGCCCTGGTTTCTGTACAAAAAAAAAAAGAAAAAAAAAAAAAAAGGTCCCGGGAAGCTGGATGAGACCAGCCAGGCATGTCTGTGCAGTGTAACCAAGGCTGACTGGCTGACCTCAGACTGTGTGGGCTCTTTAGCAGCACATGAAGGAGCTTTTTCATGCGCACGGGAACAGGAGGTATCGCCTTCCCCCTTCTCGCCGCGACGCTCATTCATGCCAGACACAATGCGTTATTATTGGTTTTGAATTGAAATGTTAATTCTGGAGGGGGACCGGGCAACTGGGCCTTGGGAGCTTTCTCTTCGCATTTCTCATTTTTCACTTGACTGAGGGGTTGCTTTTTTATTTGGGCCAGGGGGAGTTAACCCCTTCTGGTCCTGCCAGGTACAGACTGGGGGGGGGGGGGGGGGGGGGGGGCTAAAGAGGACTGCGGGTGTGGAACACTTTGTTTTGGTTATGCAATGTAAGCCGCTTCAGTTTGACAACAGCTGAAAGTGCAGTCGGCTTGAGGGAAAACTGGTTCAAGACGTTAAGACTGTTTTATCTTGGAGAGAGAGTCCATTTACAGCAGGGGTCCCCAAACTACGGCCCGTGGGATGGATACGACCCGCCAGCGTCCAAAATCCGGCCCGCGGGAAGTCCGAAGTTTAAAAAATGTTTTTTTAAATAAAAAATTAAATTAAATTAAAAAAGTAAAAATATATATCTTTTTTTTTAAAATAAATAAATATATATATATATATATATATATATATATATATATATATATATATATATATATACACAATTTATTATTTTTATTTTTTTAATCTGTCCTTTCTTATCTATTTTCTACCGCTTGTTACTCTGTGTCTCCTAGCCGCTCAGGCAAATCATATTGTCTAAAAATGCATTTTCCCATCGATAATGTGACATCATCGCGCTCACGCCGCAGTGTTGGGCGAGCTCGCGGCAAGTGCGCGCTCTTTCATATACAGTATATATATATATATATATATATATATATATATATATATATATATATATATATATATATATATATATATATATATATATATACTACCGTTCAAAAGTTTGGGGTCACCCAAACAATTTTGTGGAATAGCCTTCATTTCTAAGAACAAGAACAGACTGTCGAGTTTCAGATGAAAGTTCTCTTTTTCTGGCCGTTTTGAGCGGTTAATTGACCCCACAAATGTGATGCTCCAGAAACTCAATCTGCTCAAAGGAAGGTCAGTTTTGTAGCTTCTGTAACGAGCTAAACTGTTTTCAGATGTGTGAACATGATTGCACAAGGGTTTTCTAATCATCAATTAGCCTTCTGAGCCAATGAGCAAACACATTGTACCATTAGAACACTGGAGTGATAGTTTCTGGAAATGGGCCTCTATACACCTATGTAGATATTGCACCAAAAACCAGACATTTGCAGCTAGAATAGTCATTTACCACATTAGCAATGAATAGAGTGTATTTCTTTAAAGTTAAGACTAGTTTAAAGTTATCTTCATTGAAAAGTACAGTGCTTTTCCTTCAAAAATAAGGACATTTCAATGTGACCCCAAACTTTTGAACGGTAGTGTGTGTATATATATATATATATATATTCCTCACGCACTACTTGACTGAAAGTATATATATGTGTGTGTATATATATATACATATATATATGTATATATATCAGGGGTCCCCAAACTATCCAAAATCCGGCCCACAGGAAGTCCCAAGTTAAAAATAAAAATAAAAAGTATATATATATATATATATATATATATATATTTTTTTTGGTTTTTTAAAAATATTTTCTTTATAATCCATTTTCTACCGCGTGTTACTCTTGGTGTCTCCTAGTCGCTCAGGCAAATCATATTGTCTAAAAATAAATTTTTCCACTGATAACGTGACAATGTTAAATGTTGATGAACATCAATGTTAATTGATGTTAAATGACAAAACGGATTATAAAAACAATGTATATATGTATATATATATATATATATATATATATATATATATATTATATATATATATATATATATATATATATATATATATATATATATATATATATATATATATATATATATATATATATATATATATATATATATATATATATATATATATATATACACAGCCTGGCCCCAGGCCAAATTTTTTTAACCCAATGCGGCCCCCGAGTCAAAAAGTTTCGGGACCCCTGATATATACCGTATTTTCCGCACCATAAGCCGCCCCGTGTTATAAGCCGCACCTTCAATGAATGGCATATTTCAAAACTTTGTTTACCTATAAGCCGCCCCGTGTTATAAGCCGCAACTACGCTGCGCTAAAGGGAATGTCAAAAAAACAGTCAGATAGGTCAGTCAAACTTTAATAATATATTACAAACCAGCGTTCTAACAACTCTGTTCACTCCCAAAATGTAATGTGCAAATGTGCAATCACAAAAATAGTAACACTCAAGATAGGTGCAGAGCAGTAGCAACATCAAAACTCAACGTTGCTCGAACGTTAATGTCACACAACACACAAAATAAACATTTAAAGCTCACTTTCTGAAGTTAAATTATCATTTATCATTTATTTCTGAAATTATGGAGTCGTAGATCAACAGATTCCTTTTGAATATCACCATGGGTGGAAGTTTCTGGCCGTTAGCATGCAAGCTAGAACCACAGTGAAGGACGACTTCTCATTCCCTGTGGTGCGAATATTCACCGTACGTGCTCCCGTTGTATCCACAGTGCGGTTCACAGGAATATCAAAAGTCAGTGGAACCTTGTACGCGTGTCTCTTAGTAGGAGCCATTTTGTGGTCTTTACAGAAACACACAAATGAAATGAAACGTAATATCCGCACACTTCTTCTTCTACGGGGGCGGGTGCTCACCTTGGCGGTTGCTTACAGTAGAAGAAGAAGCGCTTCCTCTTCTATGGGGGCAGTTGCTTACCGTAGAAGAAGAAGCGCTTCCTCTTCTACGGGGAAAAAAGATGGCGGCTGTTTACCGTAGTTGCGAGACCTAAACTTTATGAAAATAAATATTAATATTAATCCATATATAAGGTGCACCGGGTTATAAGCCGCACTCGTCAGCTTTTGAGAAAATTTGTGTTTTTTAGGTACGGCTTATGGTGCGGAAAATACGGTATATTTATGTATGTATATATATATATATATATATATATATATATATATAATATATATATATATATATATATATATATATATATATATATATATATATATATATATATATATATACACAAATCCCCCAGGCCAAATTGTTTTTAACCCAATGCGGCCCCTGAGTCAAAAAGTTTGGAGACCCCTGAGTGTTTGCTACAAATATTTTTATATATATATATATATATTTTTTATTTATTTATTCGCACAATATAAACAGTACAAAAGGTAACATTGTAAAAAATAAATAAATAAACATACAGAAAAGAAATGAGTAATGAGAAATACGTAATAAGAAATTAGTGCAGGTGAGAAAAGAAACCCCAAAAGGCTTATGCAAGGTTCTCACCTAAAGCAGTTTGGAGAATTGAGATAAGATAAGATAATCCTTTATTATCCAGAACAGGGGAGTTTACAGTGTTACAGCAGCAAAGGGTATAGATTGAAAAAATAAAGTGCACAAATTGAATATAAATAAAGCCTGAAATTTAAAAAAAAAAACACCATACAAAAAACAAATATAACAGTGTGGAATTATTTTTTTTTTTTAAAGAATTTAATTTTAGTAAACATTTGTAGTCAGCATTCCAGCGTAACACAGACATGCACACAGTGCATGTAAAGTGTAAAGTGCAATAATAATATTGCAGTGCACATTTTTTTAATTGCACTGGGTCAGAATGAATTGTCCGCTTGTGTTTTCGGGATCTACTTTTCAAAAGTAATCAATTATAGTTACTCGTTAGTTTAAATGGAATTACTCTTTATTTAATGTAAATAATTACTAGAGAAAGTATTTTAAAGCGTTACTTTAAAAAATATGCAGTTGAGAGAAGTTTCATGAGAGCAGAGCATGTGTGTATATGCCTTTTAAAATGTTGCTGCATGAAAGTATTTAATGCGTTACTTAAAAAAAAAAAAATTAAATCTGTCATACGCATTTGAGAGACATTTCATGAGAGCAGAGCGTGTGGATATGCCTTTAAAATGTTGCTGCGTGAAAGTATTTAATGTGTTACTTTAAAAAAATATGTATATCTGTCATAAGCATTTGAGAGACATTTCATGAGAGCAGAGCGTGTGGATATGCCTTTAACATGTTGCCGCGTGACGTCAGCGAGAGCACGCTCAGAAAGGGCAGCATTTTATCTCAGCTGCGTTTGCTTGCTTAGCAGCGGCAGTTTGCCGACAGTGACGGCAGCTCTGTTGAATCCTTTCACTGGATTGTGTTACATCTGGTTAATAAACAGATTGAATGTACTTCCATGGCTGTCATATTTTCTTTTTCACAAACTGGGTGTTGTAGGACTGCAAGTTTGACACTTTAATCATTGATTTGTTGTTCATTATTCCCTCGTAGTAGTAGTGTGTGTAATACATGCAGGCCCGTTTTAAGGTATTTGAGGACCCGAGGCAAAGGAGGTACCTGGACAGGACAGATTGAAATAAATACATTAACTAATTTTTATATTTTTTAATCGATTTTGGATTTTTTAATATCAATTTAGAATTGTTACAAATAAGAATCGTATTCATTCGAAAATCGATTTCTTTTGAGACCCCTATTTAACAGATTAGAGAATTACACTGTACCTTGATCACATTTGAGGAGGGTGACTGCATAGATATTTGAGTAAATCACCTCGCTAGTTTATATTCATTCATTTATTTTTAAATGGTTTTAAAGAAATATTTGCTTGTTTTTAGGTTTCGTACACTGATTATGGGGCTAACAAAGCACATTTAAAAGCATGTTTTGGCATGCTTGGTGGATATTTACATGAGCATTAAGCTAGGTTAGCGTGCTTGCTGTGGTTTCACAGTGGCCATAGAGCCACAAAGTCGAAGTCTTACTGGTCTTTTGCTGGGTTTTTTGCGATGTCGTTGTGGCTTGTGCAGCCCTTTGAGATACTTGTGATTTAGGGCTATATAAATAAACATTGATTGATTGATTGGTTCTTTCTCTTGTTCTTGTTCCTCTTCTACTTCTGGATTCCTGACGGGTAAGTTTGTTTAATTTTTTAACCATATTTCGATGCGCAGTCAGCAAAAGTTCCGATGGCGTCACTCTTCCAAGCGTGTGTTGGTTGGCTGATGTTGTCGTCGTATTTTCCGGTCACAGAATCAAAACGTTTTTGTCGCTTTAAATTTGAATGATTGAAAATGACGAAAACGTCTCACAGGATACGTCTGACTGATGAACACCTTCGTTCGATAATGAAGGTTGCCTCAGCTCAAAGCCTGAGCCACAACATTAATGAACTAGCATCGTTGTCAGGGGGCCCCCTATTAGCTAGGGGCCCAAGGTAACTCCCTAGTTTGCCCAGCCGGTTGCGATGGACCTGATTACACGTTGTTTGCTGTGTGATGTTGCCTTTTCATATTTGATATCAAGTTCATTTTAGTGTGGTGCAGGTTGTTGCTTTCATTAGTAAAAAGTTACTTCCTGATTCTGACAAATATTTTAATGAGCAAATTAAAACAACTCTGTAATACATTTTAAAAAAAGTAGTTAGTCAAAGATCCTGTATATGCTAAACAATCGTTGCAGTTTTTAGGATTTTTTTTTAGGATTTTTTATATAAAAGCAACTCTACTGGTTTAAAGCAAATACACAAATCAAAGATATTCTATATGGCAGGGGTGCCCTGATGTTTTTAGGAATCTGCTACAAAAAAATCCAGTCAAAGATCCTCTGAATGACAAAACCAATCCACTGTTTTTAGTGGTTTATTGAAAAAAAAAAAAAAATGTTAGTCATGGATCCTCTACATGGCAGGAGTGCTCTGTTGTTTTTCACGACCTACTGGAAAAACGTAAGTCAAAGATCCTCTATCTGATATCAGACCTGTGCTGTTTTTAAGGACCTACAACAATACTACTCAAAAATCCTCTGTACAACAGTAACTCTCAACTGTTTTTAAGGACCAAGTGAAACTATTAAAATATCTTCTATATGTGACACAAAAGCTGTTGTTTAGAAATTATTAACTATAGAAATTGTTAGCCGAAGGACTTCTGTACAAAAGGAGTGTTCAGTTCTTTTTAGGGACCAACAAAAAACACCAGTTAAAGGTTTAAGGCCTCTCTCTACATGACAGGAACTATTTGCTGTATTTTTTTAATAACTACCGTAAAAATGCCTGTCAAACATCATCTATATGACAGGAACTCTGCTGTTTTAAGGACCAACTGAAAATACACTATTCTAAAATCTTACCTACATGACATGAACACTGCTGTTTTTAAGGACTAACGCTAAAAGATTGATGGTCAAAGATCATCTGTATAACAGGAGTGTTCTGTTGTGTTTTAGGACTCGGTGCAAAAAGTGCTAGTCATAGGATTTCAATACGACAGGAATGACAAAAAAGATTATGTGACACAAACGCTGTTTTTAAAGGACTTACTAAAAAAATGACAGTCAAAGATCCTTTGCATGACAGGAGTGTGCTGGTTTTTTTTAAAGGACATACTGCAAACATCTTAGTCAAAGATCCTCTATCTGAAATCAGTGCTGTGCTGTTTTTAAGGACTTGCAAAAAAAGTAGTTAAAAATCCTCTATACGACAGGAACTCTCTGCTATTTTTAAGGACCAACTGAAAAAACACTATTAAAAAAATCCTCTATATGTGACACAAACGCTGCTGCTTTTAAGGACTTACCAAAAAAATTGATAGTCAAATCCCTGTAAGGCATGACAGGAATGTGCTGTTGTTTTTGAGGACATACTGCAAAAATCTTAGTCAAAGATCCTCTATCTGAAATCAGTGCTGTGCTGTTTTTAAGGACCTGCAAAAATACTAGTTAAACATCCTCTATACGACAGGAACCCTCCTGCTATTTCTAAGGACCAGCTGAGCAAACAAATTCAAATATGCTCTTTGTGTGACACAAAAGTTGCTGTTTTTTAGGACGAATTGCAAAAATTACTTGTCAAAGATCTTCCATACGATGAGTGTTCTGTTTTATAGGGACCTCAAAAGACACTTGTCAAAGGTTCAAAGCCTGTCCCCAAATGAACTCTGCTGTTTTTTTTCACTACTGCAAAAATCCTCTATATGGCAGTAACTATTTTCTGTTTTTAAGGACCAACTGAAAAAACACTATTCAAAAATCCTCTATATGTGACAGACAAAGATCATCTATCTGAAATCAGTGCTGTGCTGTTTTTAAGGACCTGCAAAAATACTAGTTAAAAATCCTCTATATGACAGGAACCCTCTGCTATTTTTAAGGACCGACTGAAAAAACACTATTCAAAAAATCCTCTATATGTGACACAAACGCTGCTGCTTTTAAGGACTTACCAAAAAAATTGATAGTCAAATCCCTGTAAGGCATGACAGGAATGTGCTGTTGTTTTTGAGGACATACTGCAAAAATCTTAGTCAAAGATCCTCTATCTGAAATCAGTGCTGTGCTGTTTTTAAGGACCTGTAAAAAAATACTAGTTACAAATCCTCTATATGAAAGGAACCCTCTGCTATTTTTAAGGACCAACTGAAAAACCACTATTCAAAAATCCTCTAAATGTGACGGTCAAAGATCCTCTATCTGAAATTAGTGCTGTGCTATTTTTAAGGACCTGCAAAAAATACTAGTTACAAATCCTCTATACGACAGGAATCCTCTGCTATTATTAAGGACCAACTGAAAAAACACTATTTAAAAATCCTCTATATGTGACACAAGCGCTGCTGTTTTTAAGGATTTACCAAAAAAAAATTAAAGTAAAATCCCTGTAAGGAATGACAGGAATGCGCTGTTGTTTTTGAGGACATACTGCAAAAATCTTAGTCAAAGATCCTCTATCTGAAATCAGTGCTGTGCTGTTTTTAAGGACCTGCAAAAATACTAGTTAAAAATCCTCTATACGACAGGAACCCTCTGCTATTTTTAAGGACCAACTGAAAAAACACTATTCAAAAAATCCTCTATATGTGACACAAACGCTGCTGCTTTTAAGGACTTATCAAAAAAATTGATAGTCAAATCCCTGCAAGGCATGACAGGAATGTGCTGTTGTTTTTGAGGACATACTGCAAAAATCTTAGTCAAAGATCCTCTATCTGAAATCAGTGCTGTGCTGTTTTTAAGGACCTGTAAAAAAATCCTAGTTACAAATCCTCTATATGACAGGAGCCCTCTGCTATTTTTAAGGACCAACTGAAAAACCACTATTCAAAAATCCTCTATATGTGACGGTCAAAGATCCTCTATCTGAAATCAGTGCTGTGCTATTTTTAAGGACCTGCAAAAAATACTAGTTACAAATCCTCTATACGACAGGAATCCTCTGCTATTTTTAAGGACCAACTGAAAAAACACTATTTAAAAATCCTCTATATGTGACACAAGCGCTGCTGTTTTTAAGGATTTACCAAAAAAAAATTAAAGTCAAATCCCTGTAAGGAATGACAGGAATGCGCTGTTGTTTTTGTGGACATACTGCAAAAATCTTAGTCAAAGATCCTCTATCTGAAATCAGTGCTGTGCTATTTTAAGGACCTGTAAAAAATACTAGTTACAAATCCTCTGTACGATAGGAACCCTCTGCTATTTTTAAGGACCCGACTGAAAAAACACTATTCAAAAATCCTCTATGTGTGAAACAAACGCTGCTGTTTTTAAGGTCTTACCAAAAAAATTGATAGTCAAATCCCTGTAAGGCATGACAGGAATGTGCTGTTGTTTTTGAGGACATACTGCAAAAATCTTAGTCAAAGATCCTCTATCTGAAATCAGTGCTGTGCTGTTTTTAAGGACCTGTAAAAAAAATACTAGTTACAAATCCTCTATATGACAAGAACCCTCTGCTATTTTTAAGGACCAACTGAAAAACCACTATTCAAAAATCCTCTATATGTGACACAAACGCTGCTGTTTTTAAAGACTTACCAACAATTTTTTATAGTAAAAATCCCTGTAAGGAATGACAGGAATGCACTGTTGTTTTTGAGCACATACTGCAAAAATCTTAGTCAAAGATCCTCTATCTGAAATCAGTGCTGTGCTGTTTTTAAGGACCTGCAAAAATACTAGTTAAAAATCCTCTATACGACAGGAACCCTCTGCTATTTTTAAGGACCAACTGAAAAAACACTATTCAAAAAATCCTCTATATGTGACACAAACGCTGCTGTTTTTATGGACTTACCAAAAATAATTGATAGTCAAATCCCTGTAAGGCATGACAGGAATGCGCTGTTGTTTTTGAGGACATACCGCAACGATCTTATTCAACGATCCTCTATCTGAAATCAGTGCTGTGCTGTTTTTAAGGACCTGTAAAAAAATACTAGTTACAAATCCTTTATATGACAGGAACCCTCTGCTATTTTTAAAGACCAACTGAAAAACCACTGTTCAAAAATCCTCTATATGTGACAGTCAAAGATCATCTATCTGAAATCAGTGCGGTGCTGTTTTTAAGGACCTGCAAAAATACTATTTAAAAATAAATACTAGTTAAAAATCCTCTATACTACACACACCCTCTGCTATTTTTAAGGACCGACTGAAAAAACACTATTCAAAAATCCTCTATATGTGACACAAACACTGCTGTTTTTAAGGACTTACCAAACAAAATTGATAGTCAAATCCCTGTAAGGCATGACAGGAATGCGCTGTTGTTTTTGAGGACATACCACAAAGATCTTAGTCAAAGATCCTCTATCTGAAATCAGTGCTGTGCTGTTTTTAAGGACCTGTAAAAAAATACTAGTTACAAATCCTCTATATGAGAGTGACACTTTTTAAAGACAAACCGAAAAAACAAATTCAAAGATGCTCTTTGTGTGACACAAAAGCTGCTGTCTTTGTAGAACTAACTGCAAAAATTGCAAGTCAAATGTCTTCTATATCACAGGATTGTTCTGTTGTTCTTAGGTATCTACAAAGATACCTATACTCTGTTTTTAAGGACATCCAAAATCCTCTGTATGTGGCGTGGATACTGCTGTTTTTTTTAGGACCACCTGCAAAAACACTGGTCAAAGATCCTCTATATGAGAGGAGGGGAGTGTCATTGAAGATGCACTGTGATGCTGCACAAGCATCTCCAAGAAGCGTTACAAATCCTCTATATGACAAGAACCCTCTGCTATTTTTAAGGAACAACTGAAAAACCACTATTCAAAAATCCTCTAAACGTGACAGTCAACGATCAACAATTTGAAATCAGTGTTGTGCTGTTTTTAAGGACCTGCAAAAATACTAGTTAAAAATCATCTATACGACACAAACTCTCTGCTATTTTTAAGGACCGACTGAAAAAACACTATTCAAAAATCCTCTATATGTGACACAAACGCTGCTGTTTTTAAGGACTTACCAAAAATAATTGATAGTCAAATCCCTGTAAGGCATGACAGGAATGCGCTGTTGTTTTTGAGGACATACCGCAAAGATCTTATTCAACGATCCTCTATCTGAAATCAGTGCTGTGCTGTTTTTAAGGACCTGTAAAAAAATACTAGTTACAAATCCTTTATATGACAGGAACCCTCTGCTATTTTTAAAGACCAACTGAAAAACCACTGTTCAAAAATCCTCTATATGTGACATTTAAAGATCATCTATCTGAAATCAGTGCGGTGCTGTTTTTAAGGACCTGCAAAAATACTATTTAAAAATAAATACTAGTTAAAAATCCTCAATACTACACACACCCTCTGCTATTTTTAAGGACCGACTGAAAAAACACTATTCAAAAATCTCATACATTTAAAAAAAATATTGTAATAGTAGGCCTGCAACTTATTTTCACAATAGAGGTACTTTTTTTTCCTCATAAACCATAATGTTATTCATTCATATTAGCAATTATTTTTTTGGTTTTGTTTTTACTTTTCTAATTCTGGAAAAAAAACAACAACAAAAAAACTTTGCGTGTTAAAAGTGCATTACCAACGCAACATTTGTCAAATTTACTCCTTAATAAAGTAAAATATTAACATTCATAAACCTTTTGATTAAATTCAAACATAATAGGTCCTCATTCAAATCCACTTTTTACATTGCTGGCAGTAGAATAATTCAAAATATTACGCAATGTGTTTAAGAGTATATGCACAACAAGTTAATTATCTGGACTGAGTATAACTAAAATCACGGTGAAATTTTGTAATGTGACCTTATTACTTTATTAATGTGACTTTTTTACTTTATTATTAAAAATAAATATTCTGATTTGTAGTAATTTGACTGTTTTTCAAACAGCCTCTTTAATTCACAAAAAAACAATCTTGTAATATTGTCGTGATATGACAATTGTAGTATAGCTGTGTTTATTAAATATTATAGACTTTAGTCTCATACATTTAAAAAAAAAAAATTGTAATAGTAGGCCTGCAACTTATTTTCACAATAGAGGTACTTTTTTTCCTCATAAACCATAATGTTATTAATTCATATTAGCAATTATTTTTTTGTTTTGTTTTTACTTTTCTAATACTGAAAAAAAAAAAAAAAGCCCGGGTTAAAGGTGCATTACCAAGGCAAATCCTCTATATGTGACACAAACGCTGCTGTTTTTAAGGACTTACCAATCAAAATTGATAGTCAAATCCCTGTAAGGCATGACAGGAATGCGCTGTTGTTTTTGAGGACATACCACAAAGATCTTAGTCAACAATCCTCTATCTGAAATCAGTGCTGTGCTGTTTTTAAGGACCTGTAAAAAAATACTAGTTACAAATCCTCTATATGAGAGTGACACTTTTTAAAGACAAACCGAAAAAACAAATTCAAAGATGCTCTTTGTGTGACACAAAAGCTGCTGTTTTTGTAGAACTAACTGCAAAAATTGCAAGTCAAATGTCTTCTATATCACAGGATTGTTCTGTTGTTCTTAGGTATCTACAAAGATACCTATACTCTCTTTTTAAGGACATCCAAAATCCTCTGTATGTGGCGTGGATACTGCTGTTTTTTTAGGACCACCTGCAAAAACACTGGTCAAAGATCCTCTATATGAGAGGAGGGGAGTGTCATTGAAGATGCACTGTGATGCTGCACAAGCATCTCCAAGAAGCGTATGCATCAGCAGGCCTGCTCGCTCTACAAATATATGACTGCTGGATCCATATAAACGACTGCTGGATCCATACACGTGCCTGCTGGATCTATATATATGACAGGAATTAAACGGCATAATCAAATTGTTTGCGCAACCATTTAGCATCTCATTCGCCGGCTGGCCTAGGGGGGGGGGGGGGGGGAGGGGGGGGGGCAAAGTGACCACTGGAGACCGTGGGTCCAGCCGCAGTAACAAAGTAGGGCAATAACTAACGACGATTAAGGCGATATTGATGGCCTGTGACACGCGGCCGCCTCAAAGATGCCATTGGCTCAAATAGCCGCAATAATTAAGTATATGAGGGTCAGTCAATTTTATCTGCCTGCTTTTATTTGGATCGATTGTTTCGTAAAAAAAAAAAAAAAACGGCCAGGCCTCGCCGAGCATTATTGGCGGGGCGAAGGGTGTCGACTCCGTGCTGGCGCAGTGTTGAAAGATGTTTGCAACATGTCAGCAGCACAAGATGGCTCCTTTTTTTTAAAGAAAGCATTGCTTTAATTGTTAGGGAACGTATGTTTTGATGGAATGTTGTGCAGAAATGTAACTTAACGACATATATTTTAAATATTTAATTAATTCATGCATATTTAATAAGTCTTACAAGTTTGTCTGTAGGAAGTAAAGCTTTGCAAAATGTCCTATTTTGAAGCCATATCAGTGACAGAATTTTTTTTTACACGATCACTGGCGTGTCCAGACTTGTTTTTTCAGGGGTGGCACGGGGGCGGCACCTAGTTCTGCAGGGGTGGCACCCATAAAACAGTCAGTCTACCCCAGTAGCAGCAGGAGCTACCATAGTAGTTTACCACGGTTACTGCCACCAAGTACTGTATTTTCCGGACCATAGGGCGCACCGGATTATAAGGTGCACTGACGATGAATGGTCTATTTTTTATCTTTTTTCATATCTTAGGCTTGTAGGGCGCATTAAAGGAGTCAAATTATTATTATTATTTTTTTTTTTAAATTGAAAACACTTCCTTGGGGTCTACATACTTTATTACTAAAAATTAATATTATGATTTGTAATAATTTGACTTTTTTTTTTCCCCTAAAACATTTTTTTTATTTTTTTTTATTTCATGAATTTATTCTAAATTTACAAAAAAAAAATTGGGGGATTTTATGACCTACTGTGGGGGAAAAAAAAAATACAAAAAAAACTTTGCGGGTTAAAGGTGCATTTCCAAGGCAACATTTAGTATGTCAATTTTCCTCCTTAATAAAGTAAAATATTAACATTCATAAACCTTTTGATTAAATTCAAACAGATTAGGTCCTCATTCTAATCTAGTAGAATAATTCTAAATATTACGCAATGTGTTTAAGAGTATATGCACAACAAATTAATTATCTGGACTGAGTATAACTAAAATCCCGGTGAAATTTTGTAATGTGACCTTATTACTTTATTAAT
>NC_084732.1:20008812-20077711 GCF_033978785.1 Entelurus aequoreus
TATTTACGTTTTGTCCCTATTTTTTTTTTTTTTTTTCCTTGTAATATGATTTAATTCTGGCCATCAATGACTTTTTGTTTTAAGGGTAATAACTTGTTCTACATTTTTTTTTAATAAAACATGTTCTTCTTATTTTGTTTATGGCTAATTTGAATGCTTTTATTTGATGTACTTGTTTATTGTTTTACAAAATGCAGCACTTTGG
This sequence comes from Entelurus aequoreus, assembly GCF_033978785.1. Classification (NCBI taxonomy): domain Eukaryota; kingdom Metazoa; phylum Chordata; class Actinopteri; order Syngnathiformes; family Syngnathidae; genus Entelurus; species Entelurus aequoreus. The sequence goes on from NC_084732.1 coordinate 20,009,018, forward strand.
AAACCGTAAAATGTACAATATAAATAAATTGGATTAGATTGGATACAAAAGATCTTTGACCAGCATTTTTGAAGTAGGTCCTTTAAAACAACAAAGCCTAACTTGTTCTAAAAAAAACAAAAAAACAAAAAAATGTTCTTCTAAAAGTACATATTTTTTCTCGTAAATTCTAATTCTTTATTTGAATTCTGTTTTTTGCAATATGTATTCATTTATTTATTTAGGCGTTTTTAAAAAGTAAGTCCTAAAAAAAGACAAGAACTCCTGCCGTATCGAGTATCTTTGATTAGCATTTTTTAAAGTAAACAAAAGCAGATCGCTCCTGTCAAATAGATGATCTTTGACTAGCATTTTTGTGGTAATACGCTCTAAAAAACATCGAATATCAATACATTGGATTAGATTGGATACAAAAGATAATTTTTTAAGTAGTTCCTTAAAACAACAGAGCCTCTCATATAGTGGATCATTGACCAACATATTTGAAATAGGTCTTTAAAAACAGCAGAGCCCTCCTGTCCTGTCATATTTGACTTTTTTTTTTTAATAGGTCCCTCTGCAACAGAGTCTATCTTTCAAATAGAGGATCTTTGACAAGCAATTTTTAAAGTAAGTCCTAAACAAAAGCAGATCGCTCCTGTCAAATAGATGATCTTTGACTGGCATTTTTGAAGTACTATGCTCTAAAAAAACATTGAGAAACTCCTCTCATATAGTGGATCTTTGACTAACGTATTTGAATTAGGTCCTTACTTGCTTCATTTACATTTAGTCCCTATTTTTTCTTCTTTTTTCCCCCCCTCGTAATATGATTTTATTCTGGCCATCAATTAGTTTTTTAAGGGTAATAAATTATTCTAAAAAAAAATAAAAAATAAAAATATATTTTGTTCTAAAAGTACATATTTTTTCCACGTAAATTCTAATTAATTTTTTTATTTAGTTTTTTTTGCAATATGTATTTATTTATTCCTGCCGTGCTCATTAAGTTGAGGCACACAGTTTTGGACATCGCCAACTTGGGACATCTCATAACAGTACAACTTTATTCATATAAAATTACCACTTTTTTCTCTTGACTTTTACCATTTTAATCTTACGGAACTTGAAAAGCAACATTTTTCTGAAAATAATCGAATTTCCTTCCACTCTGCAACAGTTTTTGCTTCATAATATGTTTTTATTTTTTTTAAATATAATGTTTTCTTCATAACAGTTCAACTTTTTGGGTAACTTTTACGATTTCATTATTTTTTCATTAATAATGTTCATCTTCACAGCATGACAACTTTATTCTTCAGACACAATTATTTTCTCGAAATATTAGCACTTTTTTCTTAAAAAAATAAAATAAAAATAACTTTTTCTTCTATGGGAAATACTTTATTTACATTTTGTCCCTGTTTTGTCTTTATTTTTTTCCTTGTAATATCATTTTATTCTGGCCATGAATGACTTTGTTTTAAGTGTAATAAGTTGTTCATTTTCTTCTAAAAGTACATATTTTTTCTCATAAATTCTAATTAATTTTTTAATTTTGTTGTTTGCAATATGTACTTATTTATTCCTGTTATGTTCATTAAGTTGAGGCACATAGTTTTGGACATCGCCAACTTTATTCATATAAAATTAAGACTTTTTTCTTTTGACTTTTACCCTTTTAATCTTACGGAACTGTTTTATCAATACTTTTTATTTTAAAGTTAGTTTTAATTTTGAAAAAATGTCAACTTTTTTTCGTCACACTACCACTTTATCCTCAAAATGTAATTCTCATAACACAATTTAACTTAATTCTTAAAAAGCAACATTTTTTGGAAAATAATCTCACTTCCTGCCACTCTGCAACAGTTTTTGTTTCATAATATATATATATATATATATATATATATATATATATATATATATATATATATATATATATATATATATATATATATGTATATATATATATATATATATATATATATATATATATATATATATATATATATATATATATATATATATATATATATATATATATATATATATATATATACTGTATATGCAAATATAAATATGTATATATATATATATATATATATATATATATATATATATATATATATATATATATATATATATATATATATATATATATATATATTAACATTATTACTGAAAAAATAATTCAATCGTAAAAGTTACCAAAAAAGTTGAACTGTTATGAAGAAAAAAATTTAAAAAAATAAAAATAATTATATATATATATATATATATATATATAAAATTGTTTTTTAAAATATAATTCAATCGTAAAAGTTACCAAAAAAGTTGAACTGTTATGAGGAAAAAATTATATATATTAAAAAAAATATATATATATATATAAATATATATATATATATATATATATATATATATATATATATATATATATATATATATATATATATATATATATATATATATATATATATATATATATATATATATATATATATATATATATATATATATATATATATAAACATTTTTAATATATAATTTTTTATATATTAAAAAAAAATATATATATATATATATATATATATATTTTGTTTTTTATATATATTTTTTTCTTCATAACAGTTCAAATTTTTTGGTAACTTTTACAATTGAATTATTTTTTCAGTAATAATATTAATCTTCAAAAGATTCTTCAGACACAATTATTTTCTCGAAATATTAGCAATTTTTTCTTTAAAAATAAATAGATAAATAAAATAAAAATAATAACTTTTTCTACTATTGGAATTACTTTATTTACATTTTTTCCCTATTTTTTCCTTGTAATATCATTTTATTCTGGCCATCAATGACGTTGTTTTAAGGGTAATAACTTGTTCTGAAAAAAAAAAAAGAAGAAATTTTCTTCCAAAAGTACATATTTTTTCTCGCAAATTTTAACTCATTTTTTAATTCTGTTGTTTGCAATATGTATTTATGTATTCCTGTTATGCTCACTAAGTTGAGGCACATAGTTTTGGACATCGCCAACTATTGGCCTGGCATGCACTTTACCGTATTTTTTAATTTGAGGTTTTTTTTCAAAATTGCGGGGTGGTTTTGATGCACCCAAGTAGAACCAAGCTGTTTTTAACTTCCAAGATGTGCTGATGGACTGCTGTCAAAAGTGAAAATTTCAAAAGTGCTGGAGGGTCGTCCCCGCTCATCAGCTGTCATGGCGTGATGCGGGTGGCGTGTGGTGCACACGGGGGGGGGGGGGGCTTCAGCACACAGGTGCCCCCTCTCTCGCTCCCGGGGGGCCGGAAAATGACAAATTCAATAAAGTCAAGACACGTCTCCACATCACCTTATGGAATCAAACACACCTGACAAGGTGGCTGAAGGGGCTTCTCTCCTCGTCACTCTGCCCTCTTCATATCAAAATCTCCGTCTTGGGGCTGTGAATAAATATGCTGCCAGCGAGAATATGTGTCAGAGGTTGTGGGGACGCCGGGAAATTGGATCTGCGAGATGACATTAACAGAGAGTGTCCCCAACTGCTGTGTGTTTAAGCGCCACAAAAGCAGACGGGGCTCTGGGCCTCGGCTCTGGTTTCCAGACCTCATTCTGGCGGTGAAAGGAGCCCGTCGTAATCTTCAATCCCGTCTTTTAAAACACTGAGAAAGACGATCCGTCTCCTTTCTGCCGTCCACAAAACAAGGAAACATGTGATTCATCTTAAAAAAAAAAAAAGCACTTGAAATGTAATTTGTCGCTCTGTGTGAAGACTCGACCCGTGACACTGGCGGGGTTTCTCTCCTGATAAAACCTTGAGAAGAAACGCGGAGGGTTAGCAAAACAGGAGGCGAAACGCGGCGATTGTCATGCTGCGGTTTTTGGCGGCGGTCGTAAAGTCGGAGGCGAAGATAGCGAGGCCGCTTTGAGCGAGACAAACGCTGCTTTGTAGGAAGTGGCTTTGTAAAAAAAAAAAAAAGGACCTACTGAAAAAACACTGGTCAGAGAGCTACTTGATATGGTTTTTAGCTGTGTGAAAAAAAGAGAGAAAAAAACAGGCTTCGCTACACGTCTCAATACAATACTATTTGTCAGTTAACCACAGACGCTGCTGCTGTTTTTCAGGATCTACCGAAAAAAAACACTTTTTGTTTTTTAGTTTTGTAAAAAAAATAAAAATGAAATTACAGGCTTTGCTACAAATATTAAAATAAAGCTCCGCCATTTATCCAAAACCCACTATTCTGTAAAAAAATTAAAATAAAAAAACAACAAAAAATCAGGCTTTGCTACAAATCTTACATTAAAGCTCTGCCATTTATCCAAAAGTCAATTTACAGATGCTGCTGTTTTTCAGGATCTACTGGGGAAAAAAAACACTATTTAAATGCATTATGTTTTTTACTTTTGTAAAAAAATAAAAATACAAAAAAACCGAAAAAAAACAGGCTTTGCTACAAATCTTAAAATAGAGCTCAGCCATTTACAGATGCTGCTGTTTTTCAAGATCTACTGAAAAAAACAACACTATTGTAAAAAAAAACAACAACAAAAAACAAAAAACAGACTTTGCTACAAATCTTAAAATAAAACTATGCCAGATGCTGCTGTTTTTCAGGATCTACTGAAAAAAAAAATCATTATTTAAATCCTTTATATATATTTTTTAGCTTTGTAAAAATAACCTAAAAAAAAAAACCAAAACAGGCTTCACTACCAATCTTAAAATATAGGCCAGCCAATTATCCGTCAGTCAGGTTTTGACACTGCTGTTTTTAAGGACCTTCTAAAAAAAAAAAACACTGGGTAAAGATCTTCATGTGTTTTTTAGCTTTGTAAAAAAGGCAGGCTTCGCTACATGGTGAAATACAAAACACTATTTTAAATAGCTAAACTTTTAAAGGATTTAATTTTTTTTTTTTTCAGTAGCTTTAAAAACAGCAGCATCTGTAAAAGACTGTCAGATAATTGGCAGAGCATTATTTTAAGATTTGTAGCAAAGCCTTTTTTTTTTTTTTTTTACAAAACTACAAAATCAATGGATCTAAATAGTGTTTTTTTCAGTAGATCCTGAAAAAGAGTGTCAAACTGATGGATAGTTGGCAGAGTTTTGTGTTGAAAAGTGTAGCGAAGCCTGTTTTTTTTTACAAAGCTAAAAAACATATAAAGATCTTTACCCGTTTTCATAAGGTCCTTATAAACAACAGTGTCTGTAGCTGACTGACTGTGGTGGGCCTGTATTTTAAGATTTGTAGTGAAGCCTGTTTTGTTATTTTTTTTGTAGTTTATTTTTTATTTTTACAAACCTAAAAAAAACATATAAACCAAACAGGCTTCACTACAAATCTTAAAATACAGGCCCGCAAAATATCCGTTAGTCAGCTACAGACACTGCTGTTTTTAAGGACCTTCTAAAACAAACACTAGGTAAAGATCTATTAAATATTTTTTAGCTTTGTAAAATTTTTTATTTTTAAAAGGCTTCGCTACACGTCTTAAAATAATGCTCCACCAACAATCCGTCAGTCAGCTACAGACACTGCTGTTTTAAGGTTACTGAAAAAACCCACTATTTAAATCTTTCATATGTTTTTTTAGCTTCGCTAAAAAAAACAAGCAAACAAAAAAAGCAGGCTTCGCTACAAATCTTAAAATAAAGCTCCGCCCTCACACAACCGTGGGGAATGTGAAGGACACTGCTAGGAAGAAAAAGCGGATAAAATTCGCTGAATTAAAGAAGGAATTCATCAAAAAAACATGAGGATCGTGTAGCGGATGGCAAAGTAGTACTCGTTTAGCACTGCTGATGATACTGAAGCAGAATGAGTATAAACGAGGGACATTTATCCATGAAAACGTGGAAAAGCAGCTGATGGTGTGTTTGACAGAGAAGCAGCTGGAAGGAGATGCAGTAGAATCCCCCCCCCCCCCCCCCCACCTGTTTGCCCGGCTCACTCCAAATGGCCAGGCAACACGAGCCCGCCAAGTCTTCTTTAACGCACCAAGAGGACGACATACGTGACCTTGGCGTGTCTGGATGCTCTCCAGACGCCGTAAAAAGTGAAGCCGTTTCGGGCGGATGGCGTTCAACCCTTTGATCGTCCAGAGGCTCCTTTACATGTGTCAACTGTCAACGCCCTGGAGGTCTGCGCTCAGCACGGCCCGCGACGGGCGGACACCTGGGGGGGAAAAAAAGGCGCCCTCAGTAACTGTTGTGAGGTACACCAAAACAAGGACATCCTGGATGCGGACATCAATGACATCATAAGGGTCCAAGGTCTGTCACCTGATGGACATCCGGCAAGGAGAGTGAAGAAAATGAGGGGGTGGTCTTTGATTTAACGACGGTGGTCCAGAACCTCTGTGGGGAGTCCTGGCCGGGCCTCAGGCTAACGCTTTGTATCCACTCAAGGGGGGCTGACGGGGTCTTTAGGTTGGGGGTCTCTGGCTTCTTGACAAGATCCATCTCCACCTGGTCCTCCATAACTGTAGCAAAATATTGACCAGTATATTTAATGGACTTACTTTTAATGAATAAACAGATAAATAAATAAAAATACAATATAATATTGATAATGATAATAACAATAATTACAATATAAAATATAAATAATTAAAACAATTTAAAAAATAAAATATATATTTTTTATATATATACTGTGTATATATATATATATATATATATATATATATATATATATATATATATATATATATATATATATATATATATATATATATATATACAGTATATATATATATATAGATTATATATATAAAATATATAAATATATATAATTATATATATATATATATATATATATATATATATATATATATATATATATATATATATATATATATATATATATATATATATATATATAGTATATAAAATATATAAATAATATATTTAAAAAATTAAAAAAAAAATATATATATATATATATATATATATATATATATATATATATATATATATATATATATATATATATATATATATATATATATATATATATATATATATATATATAAAATACAATATAATATTGATAATGATAATAACAATAATTACAACTAGAACATTTCCGCGGAAATTTTGAAGGGCCTGCTATCTGCTTAGCAGCATGTAAATGGGCGCTTGCATTGCAGCAGGCCCATAATAATGATAATAGATACACTACCGTTCAAAAGTTTGGGGTCACATTGAAATGTCCTTATTTTTGAAGGAAAAGCACTGTACTTTTCAATGAAGATAACTTTAAACTAGTCTTAACTTTAAAGAAATACACTCTATACATTGCTAATGTGGTGAATGACTATTCTAGCTGCAAATGTCTGGTTTTTGGTGCAATATCTACATAGGTGTATAGAGGCCCATTTCCAGCAACTATCACTCCAGTGTTCTAATGGTACAATGTGTTTGCTCATTGGCTCAGAAGGCTAATTGATGATTAGAAAACCCTTGTGCAATCATGTTCACACATCTGAAAACAGTTTAGCTCGTTACAGAAGCTACAAAACTGACCTTCCTTTGAGCAGATTGAGTTTCTGGAGCATCACATTTGTGGGGTCAATTAAACGCTCCAAATGGCCAGAAAAAGAGAACTTTCATCTGAAACTCGACAGTCTATTCTTGTTCTTAGAAATGAAGGTTATTCCACAAAATTGTTTGGGTGACCCCAAACTTTTGAACGGTAGTGTAGATAGATAGATAGATAGATAGATAGATAGATAGATAGATAGATAGATAGATAGATAGATAGATAGATAGATAGATAGATAGATAGATAGATAGATAGATAGATAGATAGATAGATAGATAGATAGATAGATAGATAGATATTACTTTATTGATTCCTTCAGGAGAGTTCCCTCAGGAAAATTAAAATTAATGACACTAACAATAACAATAATAATAATAACAATAATAATAATAATAATAATAATTAATGATAACAATATTTGTATTAATGATATTGAATTTTTTATTAGTAACACAATTCTTTTATTTGTGAAATCAATAAGTAAATGACCCAACATGTCTGCGTCCCAGAAATAATATAACAAACACATTCAAACAGTTTTCCACTTTAAACAAGGTGATTGTCTAAAACAGGCACAGGCAATTATTTTGACTCGGGGGGGCCAAATTTAGAAAAAAAAAAGTTGTCCGGGGGCCAGTGTATCTATTTTTAGGAACCCTAATACAAAACCTCACAATAATGTCTGATTGAATGCTAAAAAACGTTATGACAGACAGCATGAAAAAACGGAATGGAATTTTACATTTTTTTTTACTAATTGAGACACCCAGAATGTACATGAAAATAAAGAATGTGATCTACAATATTAGCTATGAACGATAAAACAGTGAACATTGTCATATTGACATATTTTACAATCAAGCGAAACGTGACAAAAATGCACTAAACACAGCGAAATATGAACGCAAAAGTCCGGTCTAAAAGTATTTTAGATATCATTTTAACAGAAACATATACAAATCAAAAATGTTTTGTATTTTAGGGTTTCAGCACTTTAAAGTACAGTACGTGTACGTGACTCCACTCTTGTTGTTTTATTCCCAAGAAAACGACACGAACGAAACACTCTACAGTTTTCTGCATGCTTTGAATAGGAGAAAGTAGCACCATCTGGTGGACACTCATGGAAATATTTAAAGTGATGATATTTGTTGTGAAATCTTCCAACACAATGATTATATAAACGGATGTTAAAATATATGTGGGGTCAAAAATAGCTTTTTTTAATGGCCGTTTTTTGTCACAAGCGTGTGACTTTTTGTCTAAATCTAAAATGAACAATGTATACCTTTGCTCAAAACAGCACCTGTTATATAGAGGATCTTTGACAAGTAAGGCCTCAAAAATAGCAAAGCACTCCTACATAGGCTCTTTGACCATTGTGTTAGCAGTCGATCCTGATAACAGGTGCTCCTGTTGTATAGAGGATCTTTGACTCGCATTTTTGCAGCACATGCTTAAATACGGCCGAGCGCTCCTGTCATATAAAAGGATCTTTGACCATCATTTTTGAAGCATGTCTTTAAAAACAGCAGAGCGCTCCTCCTGTGATACGATAATGATTAAATGTATTTTATTATTTTGTTTATTTGCTAATTTAAATGCTTTTATTTTATATACTTTTGTATTGTTTTACAACATGCAGCACTTTGGAAACGGTTTGTAAAATGTACAAAATAAATACATTGTATTAGATTGGATACAAAAGATCTTTGACCAGCATTTTTGAAGTAGGTCCTTAAAAACAACAGAGCCTTTCTGTCGAACAGAGGATCTTTGACTAGCATTTTTTTAAAGTAGGTCCTAAAAACAGTCAAGAACTCCTGCCATATAGAGGATCTTTGATTAGCATTTTTTTTCAAGTAGGTCCTAAAAACAGTCAAGAACTCCTGCCATATAGAGGATCTTTGATTAGCATTTTTTAAAGTAGGTCCCAAACAAAAGCAGATCACTCCTGTCACATAGGTGATCTTTGACTAACATATTTAAAATTGGTCCTCAAAAACCGGAGAGCCTTTCTGTCAAATAGAGGATCTTTGACACATATTTTTTTTAAAGTAAGTCCTAAGAACAGTCAAGAACTCCTGCTATATAGAGGATCTTTGATTAGCATTTTTTCAAAGTAGGTCCACACAAAAGCAGATCACTCCTGTCACATAGGTGATCTTTGACTAGCATTTTTGAAGGGCTAGGTTCCAAAACACATTAAATATCTCCTGTCATAGAGTGGATCTTTGACTAACATATTTGAAATAGGTCCTTAAAAACCGCAGAGCCTTTCTGTCAAATAGAGGATCTTCGAAAAACATTTTTTTAAAAGTAGGTCCTAAAAACAGTCAAGAACTCCTGCCATGTAGAGGATCTTTGATTATCATTTTTTAAAAGTAGATCCTAAACAAAAGCAGATCACTCCTGTCACATAGGTGATCTTTGACTAGCATTTTTGAAGAACGAGGTTCCAAAACACATTAAAGATCTCCTGTCATATAGTGGATCTTTGAAAAGCATTTTTTTTTAAAGTAGGTCCTAAAAAAAGTCAAGAACTCCTGCCATATAAAGGATCTTTGATTAGCAGTTTTTAAAAGTAGGTCCACAAAAAAGCAGATCACTCCTGTCACATAGGTGATCTTTGACTAGCATTTTTGAAGGACTAGGTTCCAAAATGCATTAAATATTTCCTGTCATATAGTGGATCTTTGACTAACCTATTTGAAATAGGTCTTTAAAAACAGCAGAGCCTTTCTGTCAAATAGAGGATCTTTGAAAAGCATTTTTTTTAAAAGTAGGTCCTAAAAACAGTCAAGAACTCCTGCCATATAAAGGATCTTTGATTAGCAGTTTTTAAAAGTAGGTCCACAAAAAAGCAGATCACTCCTGTCACATAGGTGATCTTTGACTAGCATTTTTGAAGGACTAGGTTCCAAAACGCATTAAATATTTCCTGTCATATAGTGAATCTTTGACTAACCTATTTGAAATAGGTCTTTAAAAACAGCAGAGCCTTTCTGTCGAATAGAGGATCTTTGACACGCATTTTTTTTGGACCTACATTAAGGTCCTAAAAACAGTCAAGAACTCCTGCCATATAGAGGATCTTTGATTAGCAGTTTTTAAAAGTAGGTCCACAAAAAAGCAGATCACTCCTGTCACATAGGTGATCTTTGACTAGCATTTTTGAAGGACTAGGTTCCAAAACGCATTAAATATTTCCTGTCATATAGTGGATCTTTGACTAACCTATTTGAAATAGGTCTTTAAAAACAGCAGAGTACTCCTGTCATATTTGACCATTTTGTATAGGTCCATATGCAACAGAGTCTATCTCTCAAATAGAGGATCTTTGACAATACTTTTTTAAAGTAGGTCCTAAACAAAAGCATAGTGTTCCTGTCAAATAGATGATCTTTGACTAGTTTTTTTAAAAATAGGTCCTTATGCAACATAGTCTATCTTTCAAATAGAGGATCTTTGACAAGCATTTTTTTAAAAGTAGGTCCCAAAAACAAAAGCAGGTCGCTCCTGTCAAATATATGATCTTTGACTAGCATTTTCGAAGTACTACACTTTAAAAAAACATTGAAGAACTCCTGGTTTTTAAATGATCTTTGACTAGCATTTGTTGAAATAAGTCCTTTAAAACAACAACAGAGCCTTTCTGTCAAATAGAGGATCTTTTTTTAAAGTAGGTCCCAAAAATCAATTGACAACTCTTCCCATGTTAAGTATCTTTGATTATCATTTTTTATTAAGTATGTCCTACAAAAAGCAGGGCAATCCTGTCAAATAAGTGATCTTTGATAATCATTTTTGGAGTAAAAAACAATGAAAAACTCCTGTCATATAGTGGATCTTTGACTAGCATTTTCGAAGTAGATTATAAAAAACAATGAAGAACTCCTGTCATATAGTGGATCTTTGACTAGCACTTTTGAAATAGGGCCTAAAAAGCAATGAACAACTCCTGTCACGTAGATGATCTTCGACTAGCATTTTAAAGTACGTACAAAAAAACAGCAGAGACCTCCTGTTATTTAGATGATTTTCGACTAGCATTTTTTGAAATAGGTCTTTAAAAACAACACAGCCTTTCTGTCAAATAGAGGATCTTTGACTGGCATTTTTTTAAAGTCGGTCTCAAAAAATCAGTCAACAACTCCTCCCATGTTAAGAATTTTTTATCAGAATTTTTTGATTAAATATGTCCTAAAAAAAACAGAGCATTCCTGTTCAACAAATGATCTTTGATGAGCATTTTTGAAGTAGGTCCTGAAAAAAAATGAAGAACTCCTGTCATGTAGATGATCTTCCAATAGCATTTTGAAGTAGGTCCAAAAACACAGCAGAGACCTCCTGTTATTTAGATGATCTTCAACTAGCATTTTTTTTTAAAATAGGTCCTTAAAAACAACAGAGCCTTTCTGTCAAATAGGGGATCTTTGACTGGCTTTTTTTTTTTAAAGTCAGTCTCAAAAAATCAGTCAACAACTCCTCCCATATTAAGGATCTTTGACTAGAATTGTTTGATTAAGTATGTCCTAAAAAAGTAGAGCATTCCTGTCCAATAAATGATTTTTGATAAGCATTTTTGAAGTTGATTTTTGATAAGCATTTTTTAAGTTGTATATATCCTAAAAAAAAATGAAGAACTCCTGTTATAAGGTGGATCTTTGACTAGCACTTTTGGAATAGGGCCTAAAAAACAATGAAGAACTCCTGTCATGGAGATGATCTTCGACTAGCATTTTGAAGTAGGTCCAAAAAAACAGCAGAGACCTCCTGTTTTTTAGATGATCTTCGACTAGCATTTTTTGAAATAGGTCCTTAAAAACAACAGAGCCTTTCTGTCAAATAGAGGATCTTTGACTGGCATTTTTTCAAAGTCGGTCTCAAAAAATCACTCAACAACTCCTCCCATATTAAGGATCTTTGATTAGAATTTTTTTGATCAAGTATGTCCTAAAAAAAGCAGAGCATTCTTGTCCAATAATTGATAAGCATTTTTGAAGAAGTTCTAAAAAACAATGAAGATCTCCTGTTATATGGTGGATCTTTGACTAGCATTTTTTAAGTAGGTGCTAAAATACTATGAAGAACCACTGTCATATAGTGGATCTTTGGCTAGTACTTTTGAAATAGGGCCTAAAAAACAATGAAGAACTCCTGTCACGTAGATGATCTTCGACTATCATTTTGAAGTAGGTCCAAAAAACAGCAGAGTGCTGCTGTTAAATAAAGAAATATGACTAGCGTTTTTTTAAATAGCTGTTTAAAAACAGCCGAGCACTCTCGTTATATAGAGGATCTTTGACACCGTGTTCTTTCAATACATTATTGCCATCAAATAGAATTATAGGGGGGAAAAGGAATGAAATGTCGCCCCAAAAACAATATTAAAATCTAAAATAAAATGCGGCCTATTAGCAATCTAGCTAAGTCGAGGAGGGAAACAAGAACCCACGTGCCAAATGTGTGTTAGCAAGTGCAGCCAGTCTGCACGCGGCATGAAACAAGCTGCGGTGATTGTGTTTCCTGCGCCGCCATGCTGGAAGAGATCCATGGAACACACTCATGCTTTGCCACCTGAGATTGTGAGAGTGTTTCTGTAACCGTGCACGACTCCATCGATCCATGCATGGCTGGACAGACATAGGAGGGAGCATGAAGAGGAGGAGGAGGAGGAGGAGGAGGAGGAGGAGGCCCGGCCCGCCAGTGCTGGTTCTGCTCATCTTGTTGCACGCTTGTGTTTCCTCCTGTGTGTGCTTCCTGTAAAGGCTCCTCCATGCAAAATGAGTCAGCGCGCAGCCTTTTAGACACACTCTCACATTTTACACTGCATTTGTCATACAAGGCCATCGCATGTAAACACCACACTAGTAGTATTACATTACTCTAGATATGTTTCATAATTTTACAATAACTACAAAATGCGCTAAATAATTATGCAAAACATTGAATATAACGACAAATATATATTATTTATATAATAATAATATAGTCACTTACACGTTTGTTTATGCGATACATCTAGATTTACATTTACATAAAAGTCTATTATTGTGTATTATGTTATTCCATATTATCTACACCAAAATGCCATTGAATTTAAAAAAATCATATTATCTTTTTGAAGAGTATAAAAATATCAAATATATTATAAAATAAATATATATATTTTTTAAATTAATAATAAATCAATATTAAAAAAAAAAAGTATAATTTGCCTGGGCCTTCTTGCTTCTTAAAGTAATTAAACTGATAATTATGGCAAAAGTGGACAAATATTGCATCTAATTAAATGTCAACAATTACATGCAGCAAAATACTGTTAAAATGTGACTAAAATCTTTAAAAGTAATTTAGGAAGTAAAACATATTGTTAATACCTAAACCAATTAATGCAACACAAATATATAGATTATTTTCATGAATTATATCATAAAGTACATTTTAATGTTAAACTAAAACAAATGAATCGTCACATTTACCTCAAAATGTATCAAGTTGTATTTTTCCTTTCAGGCGAAGACAATTCAGAGGCTCAAAACTGACTCTTAAAAAGGAAAAAGAAACAAATAAAATTGCACGTCATGAACGCAGCATTTTTCACTATTAGAAGAACGCAGGGCGGATGGCGGGTGAAAGGACGGGCGGACGTGAACGCAACTCGCACGGCTATCAATAGTACGAGTGCCGCGATGCGTTCAAAGACACGGAGCACAAAAGGGGCCAAACGTCCTTTTTAAATGGCGACAAAAAAGGACAAGACAGACAAAACGCCTTTTTAATCCGGATCACACCGTGCCACAGTTTTTTTTGACAACTTCCTTTTTGAGGGGTTTTAAAAGGAAAGAAAGGCCGAGAACATGGGGAGAAAAAACGGTAATTGATGGTAAAATAACTATTTCTGAAAGTGTATTAATTTGTCATGGCATGATTTTAAAAAGTACTTAATATATTTAACATGTTTAGCTTTGTTGATTTGAATATTTCCAGTAAAAGGATACATACTTGATAATTAACAGTACCAAATCAATCAAATGTTTAAATACACTTTGGTATCCTTTTTACACACACACACACACACACACACACACACACACACACACACACACACACACACACACACACACACACACACACACACACACACACACACACACACATGTATGTATATATGTATATACATATATATATATATATATATATATATATATATATATATATATATATATATATATATATATATATATATATATATATATATATATATATACTACTAATACTACATAAATGTTTAAATACACTTTGATATCCTTTTTACATGCGCACACACACACACACACACACACACACACACACACACACACACGTATATATATATATATATATATATATATATATATATATATATATATATATATATATATATATATATATATATATATATATATATATATTCATATATATATATATATATATATATATATATATATATATATATATATATATATATATATATATATATATATATATATATATATACATGTATGTATGTAGTACACCTAATAATGTAATGTACAGTGCCAATCAAAAACTATATATGTTTTTAAATAATATAGCTCTCTTTTTGCATAATTACACATTAAATCAGTCCTAGTACTTATATTAAAATGCATCGAAGAACTATATATCAAAATGCAATATACAGTACCATTCAAACAAAACTATTCAAGAAAGTGTGTCCACACTTTTGACTGGTACTGCATATTGCATTATTATATAAAGTTTTTATATTTTTTTCAAATACATACCACAAACACGATTTGCAAAAATGCAATGTATTCCTCAGAAACGTATTTATGTAATATTGCAATATATACCATAGCATCATTAAAACATTCCGACACATTTTCAAATGTGATTCAATGAGAAAGTGACTGGTGTGTATTATTTTGTTGCGTTATTTCACATTTAATTTAAAATATATTCATTTAAAAAGATATTGAGAAAAATATACTATAATGCAATGGGCTATATACGCATTAAAACATGTGAACAGACGTCCCATGTAGTTCTTTTGACAGGTATTTTTGGGTGCATAATTTTGTATGTAATATTTACTCGGTAAAATATAATAATGCAATATACAGTATATTTTAAAAATGTGGATACACATTCTAATTGAATAGCAATTCTTTTAGAAGTTTAAATATGAGGTAATGCAAGCATCAAACAGCATGGGAAAATGTATGCAAACTTTAAATGGTACTGTATACTATTATGCTAGTACTACATTACTATTATAGTATACTAAAAATATAATGTATTATACATTTATATTTATTTCAGAGTATATTTAAAAAATATAATGGAATTTACAGTACATTTCCAAAGTTTGAATACTCTTTCTTATGCCATTTGATGCCGGTGCTTGCATTAAGTTATATTTAAATCTCCAAAATGATTTTAGATGCCATGAAAAAGGATGAGGGAATAAAAAAACACACACACAGAAAATGTTTCTTTTGGAAAACTGATGTATTTGATTATTAGAGTAA
This sequence comes from Entelurus aequoreus, assembly GCF_033978785.1. Lineage (NCBI taxonomy): Eukaryota > Metazoa > Chordata > Actinopteri > Syngnathiformes > Syngnathidae > Entelurus > Entelurus aequoreus. Next base: position 20,025,111 of record NC_084732.1, read on the forward strand.
AGAATTACAGTATCTTAGTTGTTAGTAGGTATTAAAGTGTAGAGAAACTGGACCCATATAGAAGATCTTCCAACTTTCCAAGAAAGTGCATGTAACAGTCCCAACAGGTTGTCAAACCCAATATATTTATATTTATATTTATAAAAACACTATCCTTTCCGTGACCCCCCCCACCCACGACCCCTTGCCCCACCCCCCCCACCCCCGGCCGCTGGACTCCTCTTCGTCTTTGCGTGATATATATGTACATCTTCTTTTTGTGGTTTGCCGGAGGGCTTGAAACACAACGATGCCGGGACTTTAGCAGCACTGTGGAAACCCGGCGGCGAAGAAAAAAAACAAACAAACAAGAAATTCTGAGGGAGGGAGAGTTGGGGGGGGGGGGGGGGGGGGATGCCATGGAGGGGTAAGGAAGTAAACAACAACAACGAAAAAAGTACAACGAAAAAGTATCAAGAAACACTAAATGGTCCGTTTTTGTCGTTTTTAAATAAAATGTAAGCGGGTGGAGGGGAAGTGAACACACCATCTAGGAGAAGATCAGTGTACAGTATTTACAGCATCTTACAATGCACCACATAGAGGACTTCATAGGGTTATAGCTACTACAGGACGAGGAAATAACTTAATGCCTAGTTCATAGTACTACACGTCTTTAGAAGAAGAAGCACACACACGCGGTACCCATCCTGTCTTTTTCTCTTTTTGTTTTGTTTTTTTACGACTGTTAATGCTTCCACTGCGTCTCAAGCACGGTTATAGTCACTAATAAATAAGCTCCTGGAAACTATAACATGTACATTGTACAAAAAACAAAAAAGAAGCCACTCGTCTTCAAAAAACAAAGCAAAAAAAAACAAAAAACAACGTTTTTGTCGTCGTCTTAATTTGTGACGATCTCTTTATTGTCCTCCATGAAGCGCGTGAACCTGAAGTGGGCGCCGTTTTCAGTGTTGGCCATCTTCTCCATGCCCGCCAAGGCGGCGTTGGGCTCGGCGCTGTGCAGTTTGTCCAGGCTGCCCGTGAGGCCGCCGATGGGGGAGCTGCCCCCGTTGCCCATGCCGCCCGACAGGGGCGGCAGGCCCCCGTTCTGTATCACCGAGATCTCGTTGGTCTTCATGGCCAGGCCGCTGGAGAAGGCGGCGGCGTACTGGTTCCAGAAATTGGCCGGGTCGCCGCTCCCCACCCGGGAGGACATGTCCTTTTGGAAGATCTCCGGGAACTTGATGGGGTTGGTGCCCAGGAAGGCTATGGGACCGTCCACGGAGAGCCTGCGGCCGCGTCTGGCTGGAACGCTGTTCCACATGTGCGTGCCCATGTGGACCTAACACAGAGCAGGAATGCAAATTAGTTTACAAACTCCGGAGCTGCACATGACATGATGCAATGGAAAAAATAATAACAACGCCGGGCCGCAAATTAAAATAGCTTCACACCCTGCATGGAGTGGCGCGGTTAGCTGCGTGTGGCGTAAACATCTTATTTTGGGAAGAGCGCTATGCGCCGTTTCATCCCATCGCTAATATGCTCGTCTCACGTTGGACTTGAGGGTTTTGTGTAAAATTATAATGTCCACTTTCATTGCATTTTTAGAGCCTCTTGCAAACAGAAACCCTGCAAAATAGCTGCACCAGAGCCCTAGTCGTTCCTGTACCGACTTTCCGGCATTTCCCTTACACACAGGCCATTTCTCTCCTCCGTAAATACAACTCTGGTACTGCCTCGAGGTAAATTCTAGGGTTGAATTTCTGTGACGGTTTTGTTATCACTGAACTGCTACATTAAAAAAGAAACATGGAAATTGCTAGCTTTTACCGGCAGCGTGAAAGGCGCTTTAGTTTTTATCGCACTGGGTCAAAACTGATGGCAGTTAAAGATGTCTTAAAGATGTAAGGGTCCCCAGATTCCCATCAAAGACCGAGTCACATCTTGACCCCATTACTCCCTTTTTTGTGTCGCTATTTGACCAACACTTTACACGTTACACCAGACGCTAGCTAATTATCCGACACAGAAACGGTGCAGAGTCGTGGCAATACACACATTCTCTAACTGTGAGAGATCTCTGCCTAAACAAGGTTATGATGTTTGGCAATTAAAAATAAACATTACAGAGATCCTTTGGCGCATACCTTGAGGTTTCCTTTGGTGGTGAAAGCACGGCCACAGATGCTGCAGGCGAAGGGCTTCTCGCCGGTGTGCGTCCGCTCGTGGATCTGCAGGGCGCTGGATGAGGAGAAGCACTTGCCGCATGTGTTGCAAAAGTGCTGCTTGGGCGTCCGGCGGGGTGGAGCGGCCGACAGCACCGGGGATGTGGAGGCGGACGACGTGACCAGGTTGTCTTTACTCTCCGGGTGGAAGCTGTGCAGGAAGCCGTTGACCTCCGGCTTGCCGAGAGAGCACACAGACAGGAGGGAGGGCGTGGGGCTGGAGGACAGGCTAGTGTTGGAGGGCTCAAAGAGCTGTGAGGGCAAGTCTCGCATTTGATGGGTGAGCATGTGCTGCTTGAGGTTGCCCTTGGTAGAGAATCCCCTGTTACAGGCCGTGCAAATGAATGGTCTCTCTTTGGTATGGCTTCGATAGTGAATGTCCAAGGCACTCTGACACGCAAAGGTCTTCCCGCATATGTCACAGGATGTGTTCTTGGTGATGCTACGTTCGCGAAAGGGGAAAATCATGCTCAAGGGGTCCTTTGAGGGATTAACGGATGTCAGGTCTAGGGCTCCGATGTTGGAGGGGTGGGGATGTAAGAGGCTGCTGTGCTCCAATGCCCTCTGATGCCTTTCTTCCAGGCTGGGAGATTTGCGAAGCTGCGGCTGCAGGCTTGTTGGGGACGGCGCCTGCATGGAGGAGGTAGATTCTGACACAGCTGGACTCCCAGCGCTTTGGCTTTCAACATCCCCTCCAAGCGAGGAGGAGTCATTGGTGAGACAATCCCCCTCCGCTAAGCCGTTAGCCTTGATTTGGCCGACTCGCAGCTCCTCCATGTCGTTGTTGTGGACATCTTCTTGTCCTTCCTGCATGTCCAGGGCAGCTGGGGAGTTACACAGGCTGTCGTGGTAGATATCTGCCGACTTGGGTGTGTCGGGCACGCTGCTATCCGGGCCCTCCTCCATCCCTTCCATGTTGTCATCAGAAAAGTTATCTAGATCGTCAAAGTTTCTCTCGTCAAATGAGCCGGTGTCAGAGACCATGGATTCTGGGTAATTGTCCGGCAGGGGGTTGTTAGGGATCTGACCGCCCATGTGCATGCGGATATGCTGCTGCAGGACCACAGCATTTGTGAACTTCTTTTGACATATGGGACACGAGTGCTGGACTCGCAGAGGTGGCATGGCCCTGTGGACGCTGTAGTGGGTCTTTAGGTTTCCCTTGGTGGTAAAGGCCCTGCCACAAATTTTGCATTTAAAGGGCCTCTCCCCTGTGTGAGTGCGATAGTGCATCTTCAGCGCACTCTGACAGCTCAGCACTCGATGGCAGATGACGCATTCGTTTGGGTCTGTCGCCTTTCTGTCGATATTCTCCACAAGCTGCTGCAGCTTGGAGGTCTCCGACCCCTGGAGGGGATCCAGAATGCCTCCGAAGGGAAACTTTGCCTTGAACTCAGACATCAGAGGCATGAGCGGGTTTGTCATCATAGGTGGGCTGTTGGACGTTGTGTACTCGGTGGTGCTCTCCGGGGCCGAGCTCAAACTCGTCACAAAGCCCAAAGAATGGCTGCCTTCTTCAGTTTTCCCATTTGAGGTAGGCAGAGTAGCACCTTCACCCTCTTCGGACGCTCCGTTATTTTTAGCTAGAGGCTCACAAGTACCCGAGTCACTTTTTGTAGCAGGTACAGGATGGTTAGTAATGGCTATTGAGTGATCTTCTTTTTTGATGAAATGTGGCAGGCTAGACATGGTGGGTGGCAGCAGCATGCCAACAGAGGACGTCAGAGTGGGCAAAACAGGTTTGCTATCCAGCCAGCTGGTGACCGGCTTCTCGGGGGGCATAGACATGCCGTAGGGAATGCCGGTGCTGGTTGGGATATTGTCTAAATGCTCCGGAACGGGGTAGGGGTTCATCTGGATGTGTGGGAACTTTTCTTTATGACGTTGGAAGTGCACCTTCAGGTTACCGCGTGTGGAGAAGCGATTTCCGCAGATGTTACACTTGTACGGCCTCTCCCCGGTGTGCGAGCGCAGGTGGATCTGCAAGGCACTGTCGCTGCCAAACACCTTGCCGCAAAACCTGCACTTATGCTTGAAAAAGGCTTCTTCCGAACTGCTCTTATTTTCAAATGATGTGACGTTGGGCGGCTTGCTTTTCCTCTGCTGTGCCAGAGCTGCTAAAGAGTTCAGGTCCTCCACAGTGGTGCCAACGCTTGGCACAGAGCTGGAGAACATGGGGTTTCCGGGCGCGGGCTGAGGTAGAAGGGGATTCATCGCCGAGCTTAACAAGCTACCAATTGCGAAAGCTGGCGTGGATGACTTTGCTAGAGTGGAGTTAGTCATGTGACTGGGCCTCTTCTCAGGGGGCTGGCCATTGCCTGTTGATGGCCCCAGGGTGCTAATGCTCTGAGATGTCTCACTGCTGCTCTGGTTGGACTGAGGTAGCTGTGCTGCAGCGGCAAGCTGCTTTAGGCTGCTAATACTGGCCGACTGACTAGCCAGGTTCTGTGCTAGGCCTGCGGCTGCAGCCAGCTGTTGGGAGAGATGGGAGCTGAGGGTGGCCAGCGGGCTGGCAGTGGGCGCCATTGTGCCTGGAGCCGAGGTCGGGGGCATCTGCATTTCTGGGGATTGGGAGGCCAGGCGCAATATTTGATGACGGATCTGCTCTATGAGCTGCAGCTGGTGGATCTGCTGCTGCTGCAGGGCTAGGAGCTGCTCCATGAGGGCCGGCACTGCCACCCTGGGTCCCCCAGAGGTGCGTGCCTCCTGGGAAAACTGGGCCACGGCCACCTTGGTGCTCTGCAGGTTTTCAATGATGACATTACTGTTGATCATGGAGAAGTTCCCCAGCTCGGCCAAGTTCGTGAGCTGAGGGAGAGGGGCAGAAATTGCTGAAGTACCGACTGCAGGACCAGAGGTGGCCCTACTAGTGAGGCCGCCCATTGTGTTGATGGGGCTGCCGCTCTCCGTCGGGCTGCTTTCCTCTTCGTGACCGCTGCTCATTCCGGAAACATCCACATCCATGGACTCATCTATTTCTAGAGCGCTGGGCTCCAAAAGGTCGCCACACTCCGTTTGATCAGTGTTGTTAGCAGTGTCATTCATCTGGTCATCAGGATTATGGGGCGGAGACCCCGGCGAGAACGTTCCGGTGGGTGAGGCCGGATTCTCATTGACGATCAGCACTAACTGATTCTTAGTGCAATTCTTCTGGTGCTCCTCCAGTTCGGACAGTTCAAAGAACTCGGCGCAACATCTGCTGCAGACGTGGGCGTCGGACTCCTTGCAGTGGGGGTCCTCGGAGCAAAGTTCTGTGTCCCCTGCAAGAAATAAAAAAGAGGAAACAGAGGATTAGTGATGAGGCAGCTTTATCTCCTAAAATTCCATTGTTGCTAATCTTAACTTAATCAGTTTTACACTTATCCCCTTGATGTCTTCACAAAAAAAAAAAAGGCTAGGATCGAAAGGCAACAATAAGCCGAGAGAGGGCCCGATTCAGTGACTCCGAAACAGATAAGAGGGGAAACAAAATCAATGGAAACTACTCAAATATCGCTTAAAAAGTGATCTTTGAAGATGTACATCAGCCCAAGCAGAGCTCATCATTTTCTCCAGATAATCCATCAAAATATAGAAGGGCCGCGTGTGTGTCAGGGCCCTCTAATGAAATTTCATAGAAGGCCATTGATTTCCTTTACGGTCAAAGTCTGCCTGTCCACTCGGGTGCAGATCAAGCATTTGAAGGACTTATTAGACTTTCAATTTGCTGTCAACTTTGCTCATTTTCAGCCACAGTCGTGTCGGACGGCGGCGCTAAACTCATTTGTGTCCACTCGGACGAGTGACCGGTTGGCCGCGCCTTGCACATAACAAGGAAAACAGAACAACACGCTAATGATATTAACATTGTCCAGGAGTGGTGGGGGCGTGGGGGTGATTGAATTACGTTGACCGGTAAAAATGTTGAGAAATCACGAGACGTCCGTGCGTGTGTCACATGAATGATTAAGTCTGAAGGGTCTGTAACATAGGTGCCAAACTTAAGACCTGGGGGCCTGATCTGGCGCGTCCTATCTATTTAATGTGGCCCGCTAGTAGTTATAGTAGTTTTAATTGTTTTGGACAATAAGAACAATTCAAAATGTCCGAAAAGGAGCAGGAAGAAGCACAAGCATATATAAATGATCTCTCAATAAAACCATGAGGCCATTTCACATTTATATCAAGGCCCTATTTTTGAACATTGTATTTTTATTTGAGCTGTAAAAGATAATTATTTAACTAACTAAAATAATCGCATTAATTATGTATAAGCGCAGATTAATTGCACAATTTATTTTGACTGCTTTACCTCAGTAATCAGGTCAACGCATAGGTCAAAGATAAATGTGGTGCATTCAAGTAACACATTAAAAAAAAAAAATCCTGTATGAAATTGCATTTGTGTCCAAATATTGGGGTCTTTTTCAAAGTTAATTTAAATTATGCACACAAGTAAATTACTGTGATTAATCGAAATGCAACAGTGTGATTAATTTGATTTAAAAATGTTATTGTTTGACAGCACTGATTATGTGAAAATTACCTTTAAATATGAAGTCAACAAGAACATGGGCCCCCGAGCTGCACGTTGAACACCTGTGTTTTTATATTGTTTCACAGTTCTGAGGGTGGCCATATCAGTAAAAAACCTGTTTGACAGCCCTGGACCAACAAGTCAGAAAACAGGACAAACGTGCGTAAACTAACAAAAAAAATGCAAGGAGCACCTTTCAGATGGTAAATTTGTTGCATTTTAATAAACACGACAAAACAAAGATCCTCCCTTGAGGCGATGCAGCCTTTCCTCCATTCTGCTGCCTCTTTTGTCCCTCGCAAATCTCTCTGTTTAACATACAAGTCGATTTACAAATTGCATTTTTCTATGAATCCCTTTCATTGTGACTGCCCCCCACCCCCACCCCCCCCCCACTTCAACTCTCTTTGCCCCGTTCTCAACACTTTCATCCGGGCCAAGAATTCACTTGCAAATGAAACCCTTGCAGAAGTGCAGCCCTGCCCCACAGAGAGAGACAGGATGCCTCCCCATTGTTCACGCAGCATGGGAGCGGTGGGGACGGGGGACCGCGGGTGGAACGGTCGGCCCGACTCTGCGCTCCGTGACCCGGGCCCGAGCTCGTCCCCGGGCCGCCCCATCCTGCCCCCTCCCCCTCACTTCACTTCCAAAGCAGATTCTGTTTAATTCAAGGATTATCTTCCCCTTCAGTGTTTCTCTGCACCGAGACATCAGACAGCAGCAAAGTTGCCATGACAGTACCCCCCCACCCACCCACCTTTCCCCCAACGCTCCCACTCGCCAACTATGCAAACACATGATAACTTTTCACGCCAAATCTCTCACATTGTAGAGAAACACACACACACACACACACCAACCAGCGCAAGTTAATTTTTGGGAGAAAAGCACAACATGTGTGAGGATTAAATCACTAATAAGTAACCGGAACGGGGTGAGAAATTTCAAGACAATGCAGAAAAATAAGAAATGGAAGTGTGTCTTCATGTTAATCACCTCTGTAAAAGGCGTGGAAGCCGTAGTGTAATATAAGAAAAAGAAATAAATGATTTGTTTTTTAATTGAACTCATTTCAATGTTTAATTTACACCTTAACGATGCCAATATTCAATTATAATATGCATTCTAAATTATTTTAAACATATTTAAAAGTATGCATATATATAATTGAAAATACTCATAAATTAAAATGCGGAATTAAAAGACGTGTCTGTTTTAAATGGCATAAAATGTCCAAATGTAACACTTTAACAACAGTTTGAGGTGCCATTTTTTTTGCAGTATCTACAATATAGGAAGTGTTCATAGGATTAATCAAAAATATATACAAATGTTTTTTTGTTTAAAAGACCCCTGGGCACCCAACTTTTCCTCATAGTGTCTTTAAAGAAAACAAAACAAAATGTATTGCAAAACATAAATTATGCATTGAGTTGAGTAGAAAAATGTCTTACCGGTAGTAAAATGTTGTTTTTTTTTTTATTTTATTTTTATTTCTAACTAGGTTACATATTAACAACACTCCGAGACACCCAACTTTTCCTGATAGTGTCTTTAAAGGAAACTAAACAAAATGTATTGCAAAACAGAAAATATGCATTGAGTACAGAAGAATGTTTTAGAATTTTTATTTTTTATTTTATTTCTATCAAGGCTACATTTTTAACAACACTCCGAGACACCCAACTTTTCTCATGGTGTCTTTAACGTAACACAAAATAGAGCAAAAAGCCTGGAGTTAATTTAAAAATATCTAAAGTAAAATGTAAAATGTTGCTTTCTTTTTTTTTTTTTTTAATTGTTATGAGAATCTAGACACCAACGTTTTACAAAAAAGCAGAATGAAACATTCAAGCTAAAATTGAACATACTTTACGTTATGATTATGAATATTATTCACCCCCTTCCTGTAAAAGTGTGTGCACGCATTGAACTTCATTTAAACAAATGGAAGCTTCTCGGCGGCAAGAACGGCGGAATAGCACAGATGCTAGCATTAGGCTTAATTCCTAAAATAGCAGGGATTAAGTGAAGAATTAAAATTAAGATCAAGCCATGCAAGCTGCAGTATGAGGACGGCGTGGTGGAGGAAAAACCAGAAGAAGGTGCAAAAGATGGACTAAAGTGAGTGTTAGTTGGAAAAAAAAGAGAAGATTTTGAAGGTCCTACATTGTGATTTTTGTAGGGAGAGGTCCACAAAACTTCCCACACCACCAAATAAAAAGGGGTCCGGTCAAAACCATCTGGGTCCAGCCAGGACGACACTAAGCGAGCTGTGGTTCTCTGACATCCATGCTTCAATCTTACAAGGGAGGTGGGGGCTGCACGCCCAGCAAATAACAAACACTCTCTGTTTGCACCAAAAAAAAAAAAAAAAAAAAAAAAAAAAAAAGCAGTGTAGGGGGGCTGCCCTTGCCAATTTCCACCCCAAGGGGGGCCCACTCTGATAGGGCCTAAATATTGATAAGGGCCTCAACTTGTTCATTCACTTCATACAAGGGATAAAAAACAAGTGTCAAGGCCTCGCTCGGGCCGCATGCAGGGCTGACCGGGCGGGTCAATGGCGAGCACAAGTGGATCTCACTGGGCCCTGAACCCTGGTCAGCCCCCCCCACACGCTCATGGGAGGGGGGGCACTGGCAAAGGTTAAAACAGCTCGACACAATCATCACACCCACGGACACGCACACACACACACACACCCACACAAACACACGCGCACACACGATACAACACACAACTTTTAACTGCTTTTACTCCCCAAATTCTCCTAAAAAACACAATTAAAAAAAATCACATTTACTTTAACTTCTTTATAAATACTTGAATTAGCCTTATAGTGACATACATTTTTTTATGTATAGCTTTACGCCGAATTAACCATCCTTACAAGGAAATAAAGCAATTTAGGTTGCAGGTAAAATCTCAGTTGTTCATCATTGTGCATTTCAAGTAAATCTAAACAGATCCATAATAATCAAAATGTTATATATTATTTTTGATGGACATATTTTCTTGTATATTAATGTATTCACTTTGTTTCAATTTACAATAACTTTATATGTTGAATGCTAAGACAAACGATTTAAAAAAAGTTAAATAAGTTAATAATAATAATAATAGTAATAATAATAATAATAATAGAAGAAGTCGGTCAACATTTGCTTTAGTGACCTGCTTGTTACACAACTCCCATCACCTTTAACCCACTTCAAACACCACTTTTATTGACATTTATGTCATGATGCAACAAATAATAACATAAATTATCCCTAACCTTTGAATCAATTAATTTCAGTATCATGCATTATTTATCATTATGTCACACATTTTATTACACCTTTTAAATTTTTTACCCGGTTTTGTTGAGTCAACCAGAATTTACTTTATGATGTCTGAGCGTGTCTGACTCACTATGAGTAAGACTTTTGTTTTATTTGATGAAGTATAAACCGTCTTTCGTTCATTTGTCCACTTGTTTAGGCTAAAAGTGTGCATATCACTAATTAACTAGTAGGAAAAAAAAGAGGTTTGCTCACTTTGGAATTTGTTTGTTTGGACTTTTATAGGACGGGCAGGGTGGTCCGAGGCAAATGCGTGTGTTAAAAGTTGGAAAAAGTTTTAGTTTAAGTTATATAAATGCAATTTGTATTTAATATATTTTAAAAAAAGGAGTCTGATGCATTCATTCAAATGCAAACAATAGTGGTAAAGTTAATTATTTTGACTGTTATTTAGTAAATATGGTGACGTTATGAATAAAGCCGATTGATAAAGTACATTTTTTTAAATTATTAAAAAATAAAAACTGAATATTTTATGAAAAATTGAAGTGTTGGTGTGGAGGTGTGAGGAGGGAGCGGGGGGACTCACCATTGTGGCCGGCTCCGGGCAGCTGAGGGTCGGACTGGAAGTGTTGCGGCTTGGCTTGTTTCCTCCGCGACATGCTGGCTGGCACATGGGCGAGCGAGGAAGAAGAAGAGGAGGAAGAGGAGGAAGCAAGTAAACCGGGGAAAAAAAAAAAAAAAAAAATGAGTGGGGGGCCCTCAAATTTTTACGCACATCGAGCCCATCCAACGCGCATGTGCCACGTTATGATTATCAATAATGCCTGGCGATTAATCATACGGGGAGGGGAGGGGGGGTGATGATGGAGGAGGATGAAGATGGGAGAGGAGGATGAGGATGAGGAGGAGGGGGGGCTTCTTTGAAAGGCGATTGGCACCTCGCCAGCCCCCCTCCTATTCAAATGAAGCCTCTTTAATCAATTAGCTCCTGATTTGCTTTTGCCGAAGAAGAAGAAGAAGAAGAAGAAGAAGAGATGGAGGAAGAATTAAGGGAGGGGGGCAGGGGGAGGGGGTCCTCTTCTTCTTCAAGCCTCCCACAGAAAAAAAAGAAAAAGAAAGAAAAATCCTTCCGCGAAGCTTCCCAAACTCTTCGTGTCAAGTCCATATGATGAAGCGCGCTCTAGTGGGGTTTTTTTGGGGTTTGTTTTTAACTTTCTCCTCCTCTTGGCGAGACCTTGTAGTCCGTGCAAAAAGTGGCAACTTTTCGGGTTTCCTCCTACGGTTGTGACGCCAAAAAGAAGAAGAAAAAAAAGGACAATAATAAATCCTGCCGCTCGGAGTTCCGTCCAGGTTGGTTTGTTGGTAGGTCTTTTTTTTTTTTTTTTTTTTTTTTTTTTTTTTTTTTTTAGACGGGAACGCGTTGCCGCTACACGCCGCTCGCAGCGAATAAACAAACTTTTCCAGAGGGCCCAGTGCGGCGGTGGGACAAGCGCTCGGCTCCGCCCACCTGCCGCGTGATTGGCCGGCAAGGTGATCAGTCACCGAGATGGGACACGCCTCCGTTACCGCCCACTTTTGCTCTCTCTCCCGCCCACTTTTGCTCTCTCTCTCTCCTCTTCCCTCGAAAAAACAATTCTTTTTTTTACAGCACATAAAAATATTACTCGTCAACCTTTTAGGTATTTTTTTTATAGAGGTGCAAATATGACAACATTAAATAAAAATAAACATATTTTAATAACTACTTAAATGTGTCATTAATTGTCTATTATAACTGTCTATCCCGCCCACTTTTGCTCTCTCTCTCTCCTCTTCCCTCGAAAAAACAATTCTTTTTTTTACAGCACATAAAAATATTACTCGTCAACATTTTAGGTATTTTTTTTTATGGAGGTGCAAATATGACAACATTAAATAAAAATAAACATATTTTAATAACTACTTAAATGTGTCATTAATTGCCTATTATAACTGTCTATTACCTGGCTGCTTCTCTTTGTTTATAAAGTCTATATTCTGTTGGATCTACTCTCTATTTTATATTGCCCTTTTTTTTGCTGCAGCTGTTACATATACTGTAGTACTGTACATGTTAATTGTTATATATTGTTATATATTGTATATATTATATACACATATTATATACTATATATGTAATATAAAAATATTACATATATGTTATATTTTATATTGCTGCTATGGTACATTTTTAGTCTACTTTATACCTGCATTATCCTTTCAATCCCTACCCTTTCCATCCTTTGTAACTGAGCTACTGTGTGGAACAATTTCCCTTGTGGATCAATAAAGTGTGTCTAAGTCTAATCAAATCAATACATCAATCACTAAGTCTTGAAAAAAATAAATCAATAAGTAGTTCAATGGTGAAATAATTAAGTAATGAAATAATGAAATATTTGATTAAATTATTACATTAAATTATATTACATTTATGTATTTAATTCCAAGTATAATTAATTAAGGGGACAACATCAAATGGATAAATACATATTGTAATAATTACTTAAATGTGTCATTAATTATTCAAATCAATAGATCAATCATCAAATCATGAAAAAAATAAATCAAATAAGTAGTTGAATTGTGAAATAATTAAGAAATGAAATAATGAAATCTTTGATTAAATTATTGCATTAAATTTTACATTACACTACAATTATGTATTTAATTCCAAATATAATTAAATAAGGGGACACAAATCAAATAGATGAATACATATTGTAATCATTACTTAAATGTGTCATTAAACGCATCATAGTTAGCTACCTCAGTACAATGTATGTCTGCCTCTGACACGGTCACAAAAGAAAAAACATTATGTGAGTTGTGTTTTATTCTAAGAGAATTGCTATGTGTGCAGGGATTATCCAGCCTGACGCCGGCTAGTTCTAGTTTAAATGGCTTCTTACCCGGAGATTCCACGCTTCTTTGGTTAGCTTTTCTCTTTGTTGTTAGCCCCGCTCGGCAACCCCGCTTCTGCTTCCGCTCACACCGCTTACGTCGTCTCCATTGGCGGTCACCGCTAGCACTTGACTACGCTGCTACAAAGGCCGCTCGATGTAGCCCGCGAAGTATTCCCATGCTAGCGAGGAGGTCCACCGTACATGCATCTTTCAGTCTATAACGACCCGATCCATCCACATCCAGAATTGTCTGTCGGTCGTATGTGATCACAGAGTGTTCACGCTTTGAGCCAGCCATGAAATTGACAGAAATGACGGGTGTTTTTTGCAACATCAAGCAAACAATCTGAATATCCCCGTCGTATCAATTCCTAGATATGGTCGAAACTATTTAAAGTGCAATACGCATAATAAACGCAACATTATTAATAGTGCTACTTCGGATAATTTCAACAAACAATCCTCAAAACAGCCCACTACCTATAATATGGGCTTTTTAAACATAAGATCATTATCTTCCAAAACGTTATTAGTTAATGAAGTCATTAGAGACAACAAACTTGACGTCGTTGGTCTCGCCGAGACCTGGCTCAAACCAGACGATTTTTTTGTGCTAAATGAGGCATCTCCTCCTAACTATACCAATACACATGTTGCCCGACCTCTTAAAAGGGGAGGGGGTGTCGCACTAATATACAATGAAAACTATAATCTTACACCTAACCTAAATAATAAATATAACTCGTTTGAGGTGCTCACTTTGAGGTTTGTCACACCGCTGCCTCTCCACCTGGCTGTTATCTACCGCCCCCCTGGGCCCTATTCGGACTTCATCAGTGAATTCTCAGAGTTTGTTGCTGATCTAGTGACGCACGCCGGCAATATAATCATAATGGGGGACTTTGATATCCATATGAATACCCCATCGGACCCTCAATGCGTGGTTCTCCAGACTATAATTGATAGCTGTGGTCTTACACAAATAATAAATGAACCCACGCATCGCAACGGTAATACGATAGATCTGGTGCTTGTCAGGGGTGTCACCACCTCTAAAGTTACGATACCCCCATACACTAAAGTAATGTCCGATCATTACCTTATAAAATTCGAAGTTCTGACTCATTGTCAACAAACTAATAATAATAATAACAACTACTAAAGCAGCCGCAACATTAATGCTGCCACAACGACGACTCTTACTGACCTACTGCCTTCGGTAATGGCACCATTCCCAAATTATGTGGGCTCTATTGATAACCTCACTAACAACTTTGATGACGCCCTGCGCGACACCATTGATGGTGTAGCACCGCTAAAGCTAAAAAGGGCCCCTAAAAGGCGTACCCCATGGTTTACAGAAGAAACTAAAGCCCAGAAATTATCATGTAGAAAGCTGGAACGCAAATGGCGTGCGACTAAACTTGAGGTTTTCCATTAAGCATGGTGTGATAGTTTAATAACTTATAAACGCATGCTTACCTCAGCTAAAGCTAAATATTACTCAAATCTCATCCACCTCAACAAAAATGATCCTAAATTTTTGTTTAGTACAGTAGCATCGCTAACCCAACAAGGGACTCCTCCCAGTAGCTCCACCCACACAGCAGATGACTTTATGAATTTCTTTAATAAGAAAATTGAAGTCATTAGAAAAGAGATTAAAGACAATGCATCTCAGCTACAACTGGGTTCTGTTAACACAAATACGACTGTATATACGACGGATACCTCCCTCCAAAATAGTTTCTCTCTCTTTGATGAAATAACATTGGAGGAATTGTCAAAATGTGTAAATGGGACAAAACAAACAACATGTTTACTTGACCCAATTCCTGGGAAACTTATCAAGGAGCTTTTTGTATTATTAGGTCCATCAGTGTTAAATATTATAAACTTATCACTTTCCTCTGGCACTGTTCCCCTAGCATTCAAAAAAGCGGTTATTCATCCTCTACTCAAAAGACCTAACCTCGATCCTGATCTCATGGTGAACTACCGGCCGGTGTCCCACCTTCCGTTTATCTCAAAAATCCTCGAAAAATTGTAGCACAGCAGCTAAATGAACACTTAGCGTTTAACAATCTCTGTGAACCTTTTCAGTCCGGTTTCAGGGCAAATCACTCCACGGAGACAGCCCTCGCAAAAATGACTAATGATCTATTGCTAACGATGGATTCTGATGCTTCATCTATGTTGCTGCTTCTTGATCTTAGCGCCACTTTTGATACTGTTGATCATAATATTTTATTAGAGCGTATCAAAACGCGTATTGGGATGACAGACTTAGCCTTGTCTTGGTTTAACTCTTATCTTACTGACAGGATGCAGTGTGTCTCCCATAACAATGTGACCTCGGACTATGTCAAGGTAACGTGCGGAGTTCCCCAGGGTTCGGTTCTTGGCCCTGCACTCTTTAGTATTTACATGCTGCCGCTAGGTGACATCATACGCAAATACGGTGTTAGCTTTCACTGTTATGCTGATGACACCCAACTCTACATGCCCCTAAAGCTGACCAACATGCCGGAGTGTAGTCAGCTGGAGGCGTGTCTTAATGAAATTAAACAATGGATGTCCGCTAACTTTTTGCAACTCAACGCTAAGAAAACGGAAATGCTGATTATCGGTCCTGCTCAGCATCGACATCTGTTTAATAATACCACCTTAACATTTGACAACCAAACAATTAAACAAGGCGACTCGGTAAAGAATCTGGGTATTATCTTCGACCCAACTCTCTCGTTTGAGTCACACATTACGAGTGTTACTAAAACGGCCTTCTTTCATCTCCGTAATATCGCTAAAATTTGTTCCATTTTGTCCACAAGCGATGCTGAGATCATTATCCATGCGTTCGTTACATCTCGTCTCGATTACTGTAACGTTTTATTTTAGGGCCTCCCTATGTCTAGCATTAAAAGATTACAGTTGGTACAAAATGCGGCTGCTAGACTTTTGACAAAAACAAGAAAGTTTGATCATATTACGCCTATACTGGCTCACTTGCACTGGCTTCCTGTGCACCTAAGATGCGACTTTAAGGTTTTACTACTTACGTATAAAATACTACACGGTCAAGCTCCTGCCTATCTTGACGATTGTATTGTACCATATGTCCCGGCAAGAAATCTGCGTTCAAAGAACTCCGGCTTATTAGTGATTCCCAGAGCCCAAAAAAAGTCTGCGGGCTATAGAGCGTTTTCTATTCGGGCTCCACTACTATGGAATGCCCTCCCGGTAAAAGTTAGAGATGCTACCTCAGTAGAAGCATTTAAGTCTCATCTTAAAACTCATTTGTATACTCTAGCCTTTAAATAGACTCCCTTTTTAGACCAGTTGATCTGCCGTTTCTTTTCTTTTCTTTTCTACTCTGCTCCCAACCCGGGGTGGACCGCTAGCCTGTCCATCAGATGGGGACATCTCTACGCTGCTGACCCGTCTCCACTCGGGATGGTTCCTGCTGGCCCCACCATGGACTGGACATGTGTTGGACTTTCACAATATCATGTCAGACCCACTCGACATCCATTGCTTTCGGTCTCCCCTAGAGAGGGGGGGGGGGGGGGGGGTGGAGGTTACCCACATATGCGGTCCTCTCCAAGGTTTCTCATAGTCATTCACATTGACGTCCCACTGGGGTGAGTTTTCCTTGCCCGTATGTGGGCTCTGTACCGAGGATGTCGTTGTGGCTTGTACAGCCCTTTGAGACACTTGTGATTTAGGGCTATATAAATAAACATTGATTGATTGATTGATTGATTAATTATTCAAATCATTATTTCAATCAATAAATCATGAAAAAAGAAATCAATAAGTAGTTGAATTGTGAAATAATTAAGTAATGAAATAATGAAATATTTCATTAAATTACTACATACAATTTTACATTACATTACATTTATGTATTCAATTCCAAATATAATTAATTAATGGGACAACATCAATTAAATACCTACATATGTTCAACAATTTCTGAAATGTGTCATTAATTCATCAAATCAATTAAATACGTCATTAAATCGTGAACAAATTAAATCAATATATGAAGTAATTAATTCAGTCAGGAAATAATGAAATCAATGATTAGTTAAATGATTACATGTAATTTTACAACGACACATTTAATGACGCATCTATTTATTTAATTTCAATGTTAATCAATTACTGACACATTTAAGAAAACAATTAAATATAAAGATACATTTGGTCTCCTTTTAACCTCCATAGTTTCTGACATAATGGACATCGATGATGTAAGTTGGACGATGCTGCCACTTTTGGTCTAACCCGAGGCCAGTATCGCTGATGATTAATGATATTATTTTGTCATTTTTGCCTGTCATTTGTTGATCATAATTATATGTAACGGGAGTCTTCAATGTTTTGCAGGCAAAGGACCCGCAAACTGATTGCTCTTTGAAGGGAATCAGATCTTGAGGAACCGATCCTGTCAAAGAGCCGTTCAAAAGACTTGTTTCATTATTTTTTTTAAAAATATTTTGTAATTATTTTTTTTATCAAGGAAACAATCTACGTCCCCAGTTATGACATACAATGTGGATCAAACTATTTCAAACATACACATCTCACTAATATATAGTCCATTGCTGGGAATTGTTCTGAAACATTGACAATAATGTAATAATGTGGCTTATATCCCATATCCAATCCCAAACACTTTGACAATGAGATGACTTTTTGAAATATTTATTTGTTTAAAATATATTTGTGGCTCACAAGTACGGATAAAAATATACAAAAAATATACAAAAAATATACAAAAAATATATACAAAATATATAAGTCTATAAGTATACAAACAATTATACAACAGAAGAAATAACCGGAAAATGAAGTCCAAATGTTGCTGCGACTGATTTGACTCAGATTCAGGTGCGCGCATGACTGGGCAACATGCATTTAACATGCCTGCAGATGTGAATCAGTTCTCATGTTTTATTTTAAAGAACTGTTGAAAAGATTCGACTCGTTCACGATGGTCACAATACACATTACACCAGTTTTAAAGTCCCTGCATTGGCTCCCCGTCCACTTCAGGGTAGATTTTAAAGTTTCTAGGGCAACCCCTACTTCACAATTGTCCAAAATGAATGAAATATGAAATCCGTGCTGCAGTCTGCAGGTGTACCTAATGTTGTGGCCCTGCAGTCATTCACAACTCCTCCAACACGAACATTATTGTTTTTGCACTTTTGGGCTTCTTATTAAATAACTTTTTAAAATAGATTCTATCTTGCACGTGGAAAGTTTAAGTGTGGACTTTAGTTGATATAATACTCCCGTCAGGGGGTGCATTCTACAGCGGGGGTGCATTCTCTACCACCAGGAGGCGGGATTACTGCGAGCCTCAGCCAGTGCGTCTTCGCAGCAGTTTTATGATTGCTCAGCACAATAAATACTTACACACATACAGTTGTTGACAAAATACACTGTACATTATATACCTCAGCTAACTAACTATGGAAATGTATAATATAATTCATATGGCAATACGGTCTCACTGCACAGCAGGCCAGCAGTTTGCCGAGTCCACAATCCATGTTGAGGCACAACGCAGTGACGTGCCTCAACTGGCTGCTGATCACAGCAAGTCTCTTCTCAGTATTTGAACGGCAAATGTGAAAATTCAGCGATTTTGAATACAAATAATCTAAAACTGGTGAAGTTAAATGGAAAATAACTTTATAGTATACTCACTGGATACATGTAACAATTAAATTTTTTTTTTTCTTTTTACATTTTTTTTCTTTCCATGATGGCACGTGAGGCCCCGCCTCACCTTTCTCCACTGACTGCACGTCACTGCAGTAACAATAACACCATCATAAATGTGGATGGTTCTGTTATAGTAAATTGTACATCTTAATGCTATCTTGTTAGATTTTTAAAGTTAGTATGTTAGCATTCTTAGCCAATTCTATAGGCATACAGCTGAAAGTTATGTATTGTGTTACTCAACGCGATCCTGTTAACATGCTATGTTTGCATGTTTGCTAATTTTATACACATGAATTAAAAGTCACCGATAAAGCGAGCTTGCTGTTTGCATGCCAACATTTTAGCCAATTTTGTACGTATAAACCTTAAAAGTCGTATATTTTGTTACTTGTCACAATCTTGCTAGTATGCTAATGTTAAAGTTTGACCAAAGAACCACCATTACATGTTATGTACACCACAAGATAATGTTTTAAATGTAGACAAAACATTCCTAATATGACCCCTTTAATGCACCTTATAGTCCGGTGTGCCTTGTGTATGAAAACAGACCGGAATAGACCCGTTCATCAAAAAAATAAAAAAATACTACAATTGCATGCTTAAAAATCTGCATTTTAGCCATAATTTATGTTATATAGTTCTCACATTTCTTAAAACATTTTAACTATTCCAGCATCCATTAAAAAAAAAATATGACGATTAAATGACATATTTTAGTTAAATTATTTTCGTATTTTTAAGTTATCAGTATTGTTTTGTGTCATGTATTTGTGATTAATATATGTATGTCCTTAAGAAAACATATTATTGTCTACTATAGGTATATTGGGATGAAATGAAAATGTAATTCAAATGTTAAGATGATTAGAAGACTAAACGACAATTAAAACATTATTTTGAAAGTATATGAAAATTAAATAAGCATTATTATTATTACATTTTCAGTGGTGGCTTTTGTGGAAAGTCCAGGTCAGGGTTTATATATATATATATATATATATATATATATATATATATATATATATATATATATATATATATATATATATATATATATATATACTGTATATATATATATATATATATATATATATATATATATATATATATATATATATATATATATATATATATATATATATTATATATATATATATATATATATATATATATATATATATATATATATATATATATATATATATATATATATATATATATATATATATATATATATATATATATATATATATATATATATATATATATATATATATATATATATATATATATATATATATATATATATATATATATATATATATATAGCCGAGGTTACTGTGGTTTATCCGTTACAAAATGCTCAATACTGGGGTAGAGCGGAATATCCATTAGGTCAGGAAAAACACGGAGGCATTGTCATCCCTACAAGCCTGTTTTTGCAGGTTTCCCTGCTCTTCAGGGGATTTGTTGTTATTTTTTCAGGCTTGTCGGGATGAAATAGCCTCCGTGTTTTTTTCCTGACCTAACTCATTTAAAATAAGAACAAATCCCCTGAAGAGCAGGGAAACCTGCAAAAACAGTCTTGTAGGGATGAAATAGCCTCTGTGTTTGTTCCTGACCTAACGTATATATATATATTTATATATATATATATATAGCCAAGGTTACTGTGGTTTATCCGTTAGAAAGTGCTCAATACCGGGGTAGAGCGGAATATTCGTTAGGTCAGGAAAAACACGGAGGCATTGTCATCCCTACAAGCCTGTTTTCGCAGGTTTCCCTGCTCTCCAGGGGATTTGTTGTTATTTTAAATCCCCTGAAGAGCATGGTAACCTGTGAAACAGGCTTGTCGGGATGAAATAGCCTCCGCGTTTATATATATATATATATATATATATATATATATATATATATATATATATATATATATATATATATATATATATATATATATGTATACTGTATATATATACATATATATCTCCATCTAATGTTAGTATGTGATTTGTCACCTACAACTTGCATCTTGGATTGTTGCGTTTAGTTTGTTTTCTGAACAAAAAGATGAAAAATTATCAAAGCGGGCCATCACATCCTTACACATAAAGGATTCCCCATAGATAGAATCTTTTTTCTTTTTTTTTTTTCAGATGCACAGGGGTGAGAAAGAAGACAAACGAAGCCCTCTCTCAGTCAGCCGTGCTGCGTGATGTTGAGAAATGAAGATAATAACGTTCCGATGGCCACCGCCATTATTTTGCACTGAATTTTTAAAGAGCAGCTGCGGGGCGAGATGGATCTATGCTCCCGGCTTTGTCAGCTATCTTTTTTAGCTGCGACGAGACTTGACTCTTTATTTATTCATGACTAAAAGAAGGTGGAGAGAGAGAGTGCAAGGATGGTGTGGCCGTTAAAATATCTTGCTTTATCAATGAAATAATTATGATTTTTGCCGTGTTATTAATTGGTGCAATGATGAGCAAACTTGCTGCAAATAACAGAGAAACAGAGGGGGAGAGTATGGTGGGTCTGAGGTGGTCTTCTGCAATATTCTAATGTCCCGGGCAGGGAAAATCAATGTGCAGTTAATTGATGTGAGTGTTGGTGTGAGATTGTAAACAAGGTGATTTGCAACCCTGCAGGGGAAGGGGGGTGGGGGATGTTTTTTTTGTTTGTTTAATAAACTAAACAAAAACAAAAACATTACACAAAAGACAGAAAATATAAGTAATAAAATGAAAGAAATATAACGTTTTAAAACTTAGATGAAGATAAAGGAAGCTCAGGTCAACCTTGCCAGTACAAAACACTGAACATGCAATCTTACTATTGATTTGTATTTAAAAACTGTATTTAAGCTTTTTACAGTTGAATATCAGAAGTCTACAATTATTATAAAATTAAGCTGCACCCCAGGACCGGAGGGCGGGAGCACATTACACCAGTTTTAAAGTCGCCGCATTGGCTTCCTTCCGCTTCAGGGTCAATTTTAAACCTCTATTTTTAGTTTTTGAACGTCTTAATGGCCTCGCACCTTCTTATCTGTGTGACCTGCCTTTACCGTATCATCCTTCGCGGTCCCTGAGATCCTCTGGCACAGGCCTTTTATCTTTATCAAATACTAGAACAATTGATTAAAGACAGACCTTTTCAAATCAAGCTTTTTATTGATCATTTTTTAAAATGTTTATTATTTTTATTCGTATTTTTGTTATACTCGTTGCTCGTATTACTACTATTATTCGCTCAACGTTATGTTTTTATTAACTTGTTAATTTATATTTTATTTTTACATATATTTGTTCTATTTTTTGAATGGCGTTAATTTTAGTTACTCTCCAGTGTGGACGCCTCAAAGGTGGCGTTTTTCCTCAAATCCTCAGTGCCATGCCATGTTTTGTTTTGTTATTGTCAACAGTGCTTTATGTGTGTTTTTGTATGAATGTGTTTTTTTCTCTCATTTCTTATTTTTTTGTGTGTAAAGCACTTTGTGTTTGCCACTTGCCTGTGTTTTAAAAGTGCTGTATAAATGAAGTTTGATTTTATTGTACTTGCAGGATTGTACCAAGTAATGAAATCCAGGATTTTTAGGTTCAAACATATAAAAAATGATAAAATGTTAGCAATAAATATTATCGTACTAACATTAGCACGCTAACATAAAAGTTATTATACATACAAGATGTAAGAAAATCCATGATTTGTAGGTTAAAAGGTATAACATTTAGCATACAACGTTAGCATTCTAACATGGAACAGTTAGTATACTTGCAAAATATTTTTAGAATTAAATGCGTAAAATTAGCTGAAATACTGGCATTAAAAAATTCCATGCTAACCTTAGCATAACCGTTCTTACTTTTAATATCAGCAGTGGTTATGTTATTTTTTTTACACTATGCGATATTTAAAACATTAAAAACAGTACGATATGAGCAACGTGATTAATGAAGTACATACACAAAATATATATATATATATTTTTTAAACAAAAATTAAGAATGTGCTAATTTACAAAGCGCAACGGCTAATAATTAGCATTATTTTCCATTGTGCTGATACAATGGTTACCTTAACGTGGAACAGTTAGTATACTTGCAAGATGCCGCCAAGCATCAAAAGCCATGATTTAAATGTGTAAAATTTAGCATTAAAAATGCAAACACTAATGTTAGCATAGAAGTAGTCCTGTCTTTACGTTTCAAATCAGCATTTTATTTTTTTCACTTGAGCAACATTCAAAAACATTCAAAACAGTATGATATGAGCAACGTGATCAATGAAACTCAAGTAAATACACAAAACATTGAAAAAAAGAATGACTAAGAATGTGCTAATTTACAAAGCGCAATGGCTAATAATTAGCATTACTTTCTATCGTGATGATACAACGGTTGCCTTAACGTGGAACAGTTAGTATACTTGCAAGATGCCGCCAAGCATCAAAAGCCATGATTTTTTTAGGCTTAAATGTGTAAAATTAGCTACTGGCATTAAAAATGTAAACGCTAATGTTAGCATAGCAGTAGTCCTGTTATTACGTTTGATATCAGCATTTTCTTTTTTAAACTTAAGCGACAGATAACAACAATAAAAACAATACGATATGAGCAACATAATACAAAAAATTAAATCAAAAAAATTTACAATAATATGCTAATTTAACAAGCGCAATGGATAATACTTTAGATTGTGATGATACACTGCTTAACTTATTTGTACACTTAAAACTAGAGATGTCCGATAATGGCTTTTTTGCCGATATCCAATATTCCGATATTGTCCAACTCTTAATTACCGATTCCGACATCAACCGATACCGATATATACAGTCGTGGAATTAACACATTATTGTGCCTAATTTTGTTGTGATGCCCCGCTGGATGCATTAAACAATGTAACAAAGTTTTCCAAAATAAATCAACTCAAGTTATGGAAAAAAAATGCCAACATGGCACTGCGATATTTATTATTGAAGTCACAAAGTGCTTTTTTTTTTGTATCATGCCTCAAAACAGCAGCTTGGAATTTGGGACATGCTCTCCCTGAGAGAGCATGAGGAGGTTGAGGTGGGCGGGGTTGGGGGGGGTTGGGGTTTAGGTGGGGGGTGTAGGGGGTAGCGGGGGGTGTATATTGTAGCGTCCCGGAAGAGTTAGTGCTGCAATGGGTTCTGGGTATTTGTTCTGTTGTGTTTATGTTGTGTTACGGTGCGGATGTTCTCCCGAAGTGTGTTTGTCATTCTTTTGTGTGGTGTGGGTTCACAGTGTGGCGCATATTTGTAACAGTGTTGAAGTTGTTTATACGGTCACCCTCAGTGTGACCTGTATGGCTGTTGACCAAGTATGCCTCGCATTCACTTGTGTGTGTGAAAAGCCATAGATATTATGTGACTGGGCCAGCACGCAAAGGCAGTGCCTTTAAGATTTATTGGAGCTCTGTACTTCTCCCTACGTCCGTGTACACAGCGGCGTTTTAAAAAGTCATACATTTTACTTTTTGAAACCGATACAGATCATTTCCGATATCACATTTTAAAGCATTTATCGGCAGTCCGATATTATCCGACATCTCTACTTAAAATCTTTTCTTTGCAGTTAATATGCATAATGGCGACGGCTTGACCCTGGAACAGACCTATTTCCATTATTTCTAGCGGGGAATTGCTTGTAAATCCCGGCAGCTTGCGTCGGATCGTTCCAAAGTGCGAACATCGTTGTCGCTATTGTGCGTCTTGCAGTAAAAAGGAAGTGGCCATGATGATAGCGTGACAAATATGAAAGGGAGTCATCGGCGTCGTTGTGATGCCTCCTTCTACGAGACATCTAGAAAATGTGCACACATTTTATTAATTTTTTTACCCTCGCGACATCACTCCCGTACTACGTCACTTTACGAAACATTAAGTGTTTTTAAAGCAAATTCCAGGTTTATTAATGAGTGTGTCCTGCAGGTGAAGACCGGGCGCTGAATAACGAGTTGCATTAAAATTCACTACCTGCAGCAGTGCAAGAGAACAGCCTCCATTAATTAAGACATCAAACCCTCCCTATTGTCCTTGAGCACCCGCTACCCTATTATCCTCCCCTCTGAGCCCCCCCACGGTGCCCCTTGACAACTTCCTGCAGCATCACCTGATATCAATGGCCCCTGTTTGTTGTTACATGATCTCAGCTGCACTTCCAGACTCCCCCCCCCCCCCCCTCTGCCGACCCCCCACTCGTCCTCCTCTGGTCTTTCAGTGCAGCTTGTTTGAGGGAAAACAAGTTCAGAGGTGTCGCAGAGGTGCTACAGGTCACAACCACACACAAACACACACCGGACACACTTCAGAGAGTGTGTGTGTGTGTCTGAACGCACACACTCCCAGGCAACTCGGGCCTGGTTCACACGGGGAAAAAAAAAAAAAAAAAAGGCGTCCACACAGGCGTCGGATTGATAAGTAAATACGTCCGGACTGGGTGAAAACGATGTCATGGAGGATGTCATAACATTTTTAAGTTATAGAAACGTTAAGATAGAATTAGAGATGTCCGATAATATCGGACTGCCGATATCAACGGCCGATAAATGCTTTAAAATGTAATATGGGAAATTATCGGTATCGGTTTCAAAATTATCGGTATCGGTTTCAAAAAGTGAAATGTATGACTTTTTAAAACGCCGCTGTGTACACGGACGTAGGAAGAAGTACAGAGCGCCAATTAGCGTTAAAGGCACTGCCTTTGCGTGCCGGCCCAGTCACATAATATCTACGGCTTTTCACACACACAAGTGAATGCAAGGCATACCTGATCAACAGCCATACAGGTCACACTGAGGGTGACCGTATAAACAACTTCAACACTGTTACAAATATGCCCCACACTGTGAACCCACACCAAACAAGAATGACAAACACATTTCGGGAGAACATCCGCACCGTAACACAACATAAACACAACAGAACAAATACCCAGAACCCCTTGCAGCACTAACTCTTCCGTACCCCCTACCCCCCACCTCAAACCCGCCCCTCCCCCCAACCCCGCCCACCTCAACCTCCTCATGCTCTCTCAGGGAGAGCATGTCCCAAATTCCAAGCTGCTGTTTTGAGGCATGTTAAAAAAAAAAGAATGCACTTTGTGACTTCAATAATAAATACGGCAGTGCCATGTTGGCATTTTTTTTCCATAACTTGAGTTGATTCATTTTGGAAAACCTTGTTACGTTGTTCAATGCATCCAGCGGGGAATCACAACAAAATTAGGCATAATAATGTGTTAATTCCACGACTGTATATTTCGGTATCGGTTGATATCGGAATCGGTAATTAAGAGTTGGACAATATCGGAATATCGGATATCGGCAAAAAAGCCATTATCGGACATCTCTAGATAGGATTGATAAAGCCGTGGAAGTTCAATAATAAGACAGGGTTGTCAAACGTACCGCGGGATGAGTTTGCCAAGTATAAAAATGGGCGGAAATTTTTCAATGAAAGAAACAGCTGTTCTAAATGTGTCCACTAGATGTCACAATAGCAATTCTTTGTATCTTTGTAGATGATGCTACATATGTAAAATAAATAAACCACATGACGTTAGAGCACTGGTCGAGGAAAATGAGCAAACTACATAAATAACATCCTGTAATTTTATTTTGGTATAATTTATTTTATCTAGATAGATTGAAAATGAACACCAACAATGAACATTTTCACATAAGTTATTCAGAAAGTAAAAATAACGACAAATAACGATAGAATACTATTAACCGTAACATGTAAGTGTAAAAAAAAAAACCCAACAACAACATTATGATTTGTACATTTTCAGAATGTGCTTCTTCTATTTTTAAACAAAGAAAACAACCTGAAGTCGTCTTTATATTTAAGTTATCGTGCCGTGATTTTACCCGTCCGGCCCACTTGGGAGTAGATTTTACTCCATGTGGTCCCCCCCGCCCCGATCTAAAATGAGTTTGACAACCCTGGTCTGAGACGTCCTGCAGCCCTTATCAAAAATGCAAAGTTCGATCGTTCCAACTGGATAGCCGCCGAGCTAGCTTGGAACATTTCCCCCGACGCAAACGCCATAAAGACGTCAAAGCTCAGTTTTACGCCTTTGGAACAGGATGAGGTGATAGAAAAGAGTAAACATATAATCAATGAATTTGTGGCAGCATAGGAGAAAGTTATGCAGAAGTTTTACTTTTGCGTCTCATTGCACATAATGGTGGTGCATTCAAGGACCCTTCATCAAAGTTAAAAACAGAGGTATCACTATAGACCGGGGGGTGCTTCAAACTCCCAGCAGAGGAACTACCAATAATGTTTGTTTAATTATGATTTATATTAGCCACTGTTGATAATCCTACATCAATCAGATAATATTCCATTTATACTATGACGTAAAGAAAAACTTGACACATTTTCAATCATATTTAAGTGAGTAATGGCCGGTTTTATGATTATTTATTTATTTTATCCAAAACATACTTATCTTACCTATTGGTACCTGCTGTTGTGTATTTAGGATCTGTGATCTGCAAATCCTGGACATTTTAAATCAAAACATGAAGGCATGGAGGAGATATTTAGAAAATAATCTTGCCTTCCTTCATACTTCCTCCAAACAAGCTGTTTGGGATTTGCTCAGACCTGTGACATTGTTCAGCAAAGTAGCCATATAGGGTATACATTTACCAAAAGTGCTTTGCACAAGTCCGCATCTTAGTCAATACGTTTCTTCTTTTTCGCTATCCCCTTGTTGTGGGGCAGACTGGCTCGTACATGCACATGCATCCTCCGCTGTTGCCATTTCTAATACAAAGTAGCGCACAGTTCTAACTTATATCTGTCAGTAGACTCCATGTTGGAGCGCTAAAACGGCCAGAAAGCTGTTTGAAGACGATCTGTAAAACACAATGTATGCAACATTTTGACCAAAAGAACCACCAATTACATAATAATAATAATAATAATAATAATAATAATAATGAATTACATTTGTAACGCATTTAAAAAATTTTTAAATCTCAAAGTGCTACAAAATATAAAAATAAAATAAATAAATAAATAAATAAAAAATAGAAGTTAGAATATATAATAACAAATTTAAATAGAAATGAAATAATGACACACACTAGATCAGGGGTCACCAACGCGGTGCCCGCGGGCACCAGGTAGCCCGTAAGGACCAGATGAGTAGCCCGCCGGCCTGTTCTAAAAATAGCTCAAATAGCAGCACTTACCAGTGAGCTGCCTCTATTTTTTTAAATTTGATTTATTTACTATTAAGCTGGTCTCGCTTTGCCCGACATCTAAGAGAGACAAAACTCAAATAGAATTTGAAAATCCAAGAAAATATTTTAAAGACTTGGTCTTCACTTGTTTAAATAAATTCATTAATATGTTTCACTTTGCTTCTTATAACTTTCAGAAAGACAATTTTAGAGGAAAAAATACAACCTTAAAAATGATTTTAGGATTTTTAAACACATATACCTTTTTACCTTTTAAATTCCTTCCTCTTCTTTCCTGACAATTTAAATCAATGTTCAAGTAAATTTTATTTTTTTTATTGTAAAGAATAATAAATACATTTTAATTTAATTCTTCATTTTAGCTTCTGTTTTTTCCACGAAGAATATTTGTGAAATATTTCTTCAAACGTATTATGATTAAAATTCCAAAAAATTATTCTCGAAAATCTGTAGAATCAACTTTGAATCTTATTTCAAAGTCTTTTGAATTTCTTTTGAAATTTTTGTTCTGGAAAATCTAGAAGAAATAATGATTTGTCTTTGTTAGAAATATAGCTTGGTCCAATTTGTTATATATTCTAACAAAGTGCAGATTGGATTTTAACCTTTTTAAAACATGTCATCAAAATTCTGAAATGAATCTTAATCAGGAAAAATTACTAATGATGTTCCATAAATTATTTTTTTAATTTTTTCAAAAACATTCGAATTAGCTAGTTTTTCTCTTCTTTTTTTCGGTTGAATTTTGAATTTCAAAGAGTCGAAATTGAAGATAAACTATGTTTCAAAATTTAATTGTCATTTTTTTCGTGTTTTCTCTTCTTTTAAACCGTTCAATTAAGTGTAAATATCATTAATTATTAATAATAACATAGAGTTAAAGGTAGATTGAGCAAATTGGCTATTTCTGGCAATTTATTGAAGTGTGTATCAAACTGGTAGCCCTTCGCATTAATCACTACCCAAGAAGTAGCTCTTGCTTTCAAAAAGGTTGGTGACCCCTGCACTAGATAAACACTAGATAAAACAGAAACATAGATAAAATAGAAATAAAAGCATGAAAGCACTGGATAAAACATGTTATGTAGACCACAAAGACGAGTTTTCAATGTGGAAAAAAATCATAAAGTTAAAGTTAAAGTACCACTGATAGTCACACACACACTAGGTGGTGAAATTACTCTCTGCGTTTGACCCATCCCCTTGTTCCACCCCCTGGGGGGTGAGGGGAGCAGTGAGCAGCAGCAGTGGCCACGCTCGGGAATCATTTTCACCCAATTTCAATCCTTTATGCTGAGTGCCAAGCAGGGAGGGAGAATATGACCCATTTAAATGTATTTCTTGCCCTACTTATATTATTATGTGTGACAATTTTTGTAAAAAAAAATAAAATAAAAAATCCTTTAAAACAAAACAAACTATCTAGGGCGGTCAATCCCATCTTTAAAAGGTCAAAAACCTAAAAAAAAGGTGTTTACATTATGTGGAGGGGGGGCGTGGCCTGCTGGCCTGCAGCGAAGTGGGGTGTGCCAGGACCGGCCTCGAAGTCAGCGACAGGTGCGTAGACGGCCCAGGTGGGCCTTATTATCTAATCACCCGTTGCTCTGTTTAAGCAGCAGCCGGGAGAAGAGATGGTTGTTGGAGCTGGGGCGAGAGCGCGAGAGAGACACAAGCAAAAATGATGGAAAATAAACCAGTGTTGCATTCTGAAACCCGGGCTCTCGTGTGGATGCTTGGTGAGGGCAACCTCCACACATGTGTTTCAAAATAAAAACTGGTTTCAACCAAATTAATGAAAATCATTTTTTTTTTTTAGTGCATGTTAACATACCAAATTTGTGTATGGGGGCCCAGAATTTGGTGCTACGCCCCTGCTCACCTGTAAGTGGTACTGTAAACACGCACCGAAACAATAAAGAAAGAAAGAGCCGTGGTCACGGGAGAAAAGAACGATGGCGTACGCACGTCGAATCTCGCCAAAATACAATTGTTTACTAAAAACAGAGATACGGTTCGCCTATTTTCTCCGAATCCTCCGATTTTAAGACAAACAGAGCCCGGAAAAAAATGTGACGCCGTTTTTAATTGCTCTTTAAAAAAAAACAAGCATTGGCACTAACACACACACACACACACACACACACACACACGAGACGGTGTGCAGACTCAGTGTGAGGTCCTCGCAGTTTGCACGTGTGTTCCTCACGTCCACGGCGGCCACACAGGAGCGAGCACTAACCGTACCCTTGGCAGTGCGAGGGAGGCTCTGTGTGCGTGCGTGGGCTTTTGCTAAAGTGTGTTATTTAGGTGACCGCAGCATATAAAATCTAGGGGGGGGGGGTAAAAATGTCTGCTATGAAAAGTCGACTAAACACTTCGGAGGCGCAACATTGTAGCGACGGAAATCTGCTCAGGGGTGTGTGTGTGTGTGTGGGGGGGGGGGGGGGTTGTGTTGTCAGTCTTTATTTAGCCTACTTGTACGGGTCGTGTCAGACGAGCGACATTCGAGAAGCCATGTCCCTGACGACTAGCGAAAAGGACCACCTGAGGGAGAGCGAAGTCAATAAATTCACCTCAATCGCTCACCTCGGTCGCTTTGTCCTCTCTTTTTTTCGTGTCCATTTTTTTTTTTTTTTTTTTTTTTTTTTTTACACACACAATCCAAAGGCACTGGCGGCGACTTTTACGGACACATCGGTGAAAGTCAAAGCAAAGTCAGAGTTTGCAACAATTCAGTCCATTTGCCACTTTTATAGGCACCCAGCGCTTTTCTGTTTGACATTTTGATACTTTTCTTACACGTCTTGTTGCAGACCGGCTCAAGCACTTGGCCGGGAAACAAGCAGTCCAGCACTCAGAGCGGAGCCTCTGAGTAATGTTACTTTTTTTTTCCACGCCAACAAAGCAAGAAACAGGCGCTCAAAAATAAAGTGAGACTCTTTTTCAAAATGCACTAGCTCGATGCTAACTTACGTAGCGATTTTACATGGCGATTTCAACACCTCCAAATGTGGCGATGAAAACTACAGCTAAGATGGACGTTACAATCAGACAGCTGGTGTGTAAAAAATACAATGCTTACATATTATCGGCCGATAAATGCTTTAAAATGTAATATCGGAAATTATCGGTATCGTTTTTTTTTTTTTTTCATTATTATTTTTTTATTAAATCAACATAAAAAACACAAGATACACTTACAATTAGTGCACCAACCCAAAAAAACTCCCTCCCCCATTCACACTCATTCACACAAAAGGGTTGTTTCTTTCTGTTATTAATATTCTGGTTCCTACATTATATATCAATATATATCAATACAGTCTGCAAGGGATACAGTCTGTAAGCACACATGATATTGCGTGCTGCTGGTCCACTAAAAGTACTAACCTTTAACAGTTAATTTTACAAATTTTCATTAATTACTAGTTTTTATGTAACTGTTTTGATATTGTTTTGTTATTGTTTTTAATTTATTTATCCTAATTTATTTTATAATTTTTTTTAAAAGGACCTTATCTTCACCATACCTGGTGGTCCAAATTAGGCATAATAATGTGTTAATTCCACGACTGTATATATCGGTATCAGTTGATATCGGTATCGGTAATTAAAGAGTTGGACAATATCGGAATATCGGATATCGGCAAAAAGCCATTATCGGACATCCCTACTTACATTACACAAAACCCAAAACCAATGAAGTTGGCACGTTGTGTAAATGGTAAATAAAAACAGAATACAATGATTTGCAAATCCTTTTCAACTTATATTCAATTGAATGGACTGCAAAGACAAGATATTCAACGTTCAAACTGGAAAACTTTGTTATTTTTTGCCAATATTAGCTCATTTGTCTGTAAAACATAATCTATGCAACATTTTGACCAAAGAACCACCATTACATGTTATGTAGACCAGTGATTTTTAACGTGAGATACAGTCTGGTTTGCAAACCAGTAATTATAATCCGTAAATAATGTGCCGGGCCTGTGCTGTCTACATCTCGGCAGAGTAACCATGTTATACTCTTCCATATCAGCAGGTGGCAGCAAGTAGCTAATTGCTTTGTAGATGTTTGTCGTGATCACAATATGCAGACGACAGTTTGCAGGGAAAAAGTTATCTAATGCTTAAACGAAAAATAAACAAAAGGCGAGTGCCGCTAAGAAAAGGCATTGAAGCTTAGGGAAGGCTATGCGGAACGAAACTAAAACCGAACTGGCTGCAAAGTAAACAAAAACAGAATGCTGGACGACAGCAAAGACTTACAGCGTGTGGAGCAGACAGCGTCCACAAAGTACATCCGAACACGACATGACAATCAACAATGTCCCCGCAAAGAAGGATAACGACAACTTAATTAGCCTGGATTGCTAAAACAAAGCAGGTGCGGGGAATACAGCTACAGGAAAATACCAGCAAAACAGGAAAAGCCAAAATAGGGGCGCAAGACAAGTACTAAAACACTACACACAGGAAGACACCAAAAAACTCAAAATAAGTCAGGGCGTGATGTGACAGGTGGTGACAGTACACCAACTTTGAGACAAGAGCTATAGTGATGCATGCTTGGTTATGGTTTGAATTCATATCCAACACTTGCGAGATTAACTTTTCAGCCCTTTGAGACACTTGTGATTTAGGGCTATATAAATAAACATTGATCGATTGATTATTGTCAATATCGGCTACTGAGTTTCATTGTTTAATGTTTTCTGTTGGTGGTGTGCCTCCGCATTTTGTCCATGAAAAAAATGTGCCTTGGCTCAAAAAAGGTGGAAAAACACAGATGTCGACCACAAGAAAGTGTTTTAAATTTACAAAAAAATCATAATAATCATAATTTGACCTGCTGTTGTACTCTGTCTCAAAGTGTTAACATGTGCTCAATGTTTCCTTACCATTATTGCTATGTTGTCTATTACCATTGTTGTTTTTTTACTATTGTTGGTATTTTGTTTATTACCATTGTTGGTATATTCATTCTTCCTACATTGTTGATACAAATTATTGTTACCGTGTAATAATTATTGTTACCTGTGGAAATGCTACTATGCTACAACAATTGTATTATAATCCTTAAACAAAGTAACAGAGAAACGCATGTGAATAATCACTGAATGGAGAACTGGGGGTGGGATTAAATAAATTATTATTCTTCCCACTCCCTTTCAGGCAAAACTGGACAATCATGCATTACATACTATACATTATCTTTTGCACTATATTAATTTATATTATTATGTGTTGTCAACTTTGTACCTTTTTTAAATTTTTTATTATTATTTTTTTTTTTTTATGCCATTGCCTGAAATAAATAAATAAATGAAAAAAATGAAAAAATAATATGACCCCTTTAAAGGCCTACTGAAACCCACTACTACCGACCACGCAGTCTGATAGTTTATAAATCAATGACGAAATCTTAACATTGCAACACATGCCAATACGGCCGGGTTAACTTATAACAGTGCAATTTTAAATTTCCCGGGAAACTTCCGGTTTAGTGCAATTTTAAATTTCCCGGGAAACTTCCGGTTGAAAACGTCTATGTATGATGACGTTTGCGCGTGACGTCAAGGGTTGAAGCGGAAGTATTCGGACACATTGTATCACAATACAAACAGCTCTGTTTTCATCGCAAAATTCCACAGTATTCTGGACATCTGTGTTGGTGAATCTTTTACAATTTGTTTAATGAACAATGGAGACTGCAAAGAAGAAAGCTTTGGGTCGGATCGGTGTATTAGCGGCTGGCTGCAGCAACACAACCAGGAGGACTTTGAGTTGGATAGCAGACGCTAGCCACCGACCGCACCGATGATCGGGTGAAGTCCTTCGTCGCTGAAACGCAGGTGAGCACGGGTCGTGATGAGCAGATGAGGGTTGGCGTAGGTGGAGAGCTAATGTTTTTAGCATAGCTCTGTCGAGGTCCCGTAGCTAAGTTAGCTTCAATGGCGTCGATAGCAACAGCATTGCTAGGCTTCGCCAGGCAGGACAGCATTAACCGTGTAGTTACAGGTCCAGGGTTTGGTTCGGTGTCTCCTGATAGTAGAAGTAATAGTAGTATTGTTGATCTTCTGTCTATCCTTCCAGTCAGGGGCATGTTTCTTCTGTTTCTATCCGCAGTTAAGCACGATGCTATCACGTTAGCGCCGAAGCTAAAGTGCTTCACCGATGTATTGTCGTGGAGATAAAAGTCACTGTGAATGTCCATTTCGCGTTCTCGACTCTCATTTTCAAGAGGATATAGTATCCGAGGTGGTTTAAAATACAAATCCGTGATCCACAATAGAAAAAGGAGAATGTGTGGAATACAATGAGCCCTTGTACCTAAGTTACGGTCAGAGCGAAAAAAGATACACCCTGGCGTCCGGCACTGCACTCTAATCCTTCATTCTCACTTTCCTCATCCACAAATCTTTCATCCTCGCTCAAATTAATGGGGTAATCGTCGCTTTCTCTGTCCAAATCGCTCTCGCTGCTGGTGTAAACAATGTGCAAATGTGAGGAGCTCTTCAACCTGTGACGTCACGCTACTTCCGGTACAGGCAAGGCTTTTTTTTATCAGCGACCAAAAGTTGCAAACTTTATCGTCGATGTTCTCTACTAAATCCTTTCAGCAAAAATATGGCAATATTGCGAAATGATCTAGTATGACACATAGAATGGATCTGCTATCCCCGTTTAAATAAGAAAATTTCATTTCAGTAGGCCTTTAATGTGCCTTATAATCCAATGCGCCTTTTGTATGAAAAAAGACCAGTGCGCCTTATAATCTGGTGCGCCCTATGGTCCTTGAGCTTAGAAGCAACCATTTGCAAGCACACGCAGAGTTAGATAACTGGTACTTCAAATGCAGCTGACCGCAGACGTTTCCTGAAAGCTGTGGCGTGTCCGCAAATGGTTCGTTATCTTCCGTTCAGCTTCTTTTTTTTTTTCTTTCTCTTTTTTTTCTCCCCAGTGGGGTTTTTGGTACACCAAATAGAAAAAAATATCCCACAAGTAGTTTAGAGATACGTGCTTTTCCTCGCTAAGTCGGGTCCATTCTTGGTGATTGTGTGTATGTTAAAAAAAAGCAAACAGTCATCTAGTTAGCGCAGACAGACTGGCATCGGGCGCACCAAAAGTGCCAATTATCCTCCCATCACACGGCTCATTTTGTCCTTTGACACTCCCATCATCAACACGTGATGTCAAACAGACACGCTCGTACTGTGCGCAACACAACACGTCACCTGCGTGCAAACGCACATAAACATTTTTTTTTTTTTATTTTTTATGACTTCCTTTCCCATTCAGCGCCCTTTACACTTTTCCAGAGTGCCGTGCAACCAAAGAGGCGCTTATTATATGCTCCGGGGGGCGCTCTTTTGTCCGAATAGCTGCTTTTTCGCTCTTTAATATTCACAGGAAGAGTCTTGGCTCTCACCAGGCGGCTGTTTTCCCAGTTTTTCGACACAACTTCCCCCCCCTCGCCCCTCTCTCTCTCTCTCTCTCTCCAAGCGTGGCCCACGTAGAGTGTAAACACGCACAAAGGGAGGGACGTCTCCGAAGACGCGCCACCCTGGCCCGTGTCGCTCAATGGCTACCTGGCGCTGGAACTGAACTGTTAACAGCGGCGGGCGAGTGCCCAAACGCTGTGGGGGCCGCCACGGGCCGCGCATGCCTGCCCGCCCGCCCGCATCCATCCTCTCCGCCCCCCAAAAAAACACACACATCATCCTCACATCTGTTCCAAAGTGTATCGCCTCGGCAAAGCTGTGAATGCAAACAGACTTCACGGCGGAACAACAAAAAAACAACAACAAAGAAGCAAATTGGTGCAAAAGCCTGGCGTTTGGTTGTGAACAGAGCGCTGCTGTTTATATTGACATAGGTGGTGTCCTATACAAAGAAGACATGTTGGTTTTGGGCAGGGAGCACCTTTATAGTAAAACCTGACGTCTTTTCTTTCTTTGCTTTCTTTTTGAAATCCTCCACAGATGTGACGTTTCACAAAAACAACACTGCAAAAACTGACATCTAAGTAAGATGAAATATCTCAAATAAGGGTGATATTTGCTTATTTTCTGTCTGATAAGATAATTCTTCTCACTAAGCAGATTTTATGTTAGAGATTTGATGTTACTTGTTTTAAGGGTTTTGGTCCTAAATGATCTCAGTAAGATATTACAGCTTGTAGCTGAGATTTTATGACCTATATTGAGTAAAACATGCTTGGAACTAGAATATCAACTGATGCAAAGCTGTGTCATCAACACTCACAAGTATAGAACTCCTTTTTTAAAGTAATCATTTCTTATTCAAGCATGAAAAAATAAATATATCATTATGTCAAAATAATGGCACTAGCATTTACTTATTTAAGAATATTTTTCAACATATTGAGCAAAAAAGTCAAACCAAATTGTCTTGTTCTATTGCAGATAATTTTGCTTAGTTCAAGTAAAATACCCTGATTTTTTGTAATTTTTTTCTTGTTTTGAACTTTTGCAGTGAAAGAGTTGAAAAGCTAAAGGCTGTCAAAGTTCATGCTTTTATGACATTATCGCATTATAAAAAGCAGATTTATTTTGATTGAAGATTTACCTTAAGGGAACCGCACTTTTTGCCTACAGTTCACAATCATTATGCTTTCTAACTAGTGTTGTCCCGATACCAATATTTAGGTACCGGTACCACAATTATTTCGATACTTTTTGATACTTTTCTAAATAAAGGGCACCACAAAAAATTGCATTATTGGCTTTATTTTAACAAAAAATCTTATGTACATTAAACATATGTTTCTTATTGCAAGTTTGTCCTTAAATAAAATAGTGAAACATATACGAGACAACTTGTCTTTATTAGTAAGTAAGCAAACAAAGACCCCTAATTTAGTCTTCTGACATATGCAGTAACATAATGTGTCATTTATCATTCTATTATTTTGTCAAAATTATTAAGGACAAGTGGTAGAAAATGAATTATTAATCTATTTGTTCATTTACTGTTAATATCTGCTTACTTTATCTTTTAACATGTTCTATCTACACTTCTGTTAAAATGTAATAATCACTTATTCTTCTGTGTTTGATACTTACATTAGTTTTGGATGATACCACAAATTTGGGTATCAATCCGACACCAAGTAGTTACAGGATCATACATTGGTTCATATTCAAAGTCCTCATGTGGATAAGGGACATATTTCCTGAGTTTATAAACATAAGATACATTTTTAAAAAACGAAAGTAGATGTTGTGATGCCAAAAAATATTGACGTAATCATAGTAATCATAGAGGCTGTGATGGACCGGTACTGTTCAGAGGCGGTATAGTACCGAAAATGATTCATTAGTATCGCGTACTATACTAATACTGGTATAACCGTACAACCTATTTCTAACATATTAAAAATCGTCTCGTTCTAGGTGGAAAGCAATGCAGCTAATGGGAGCAATCAATTCTACCTCTAAATCACTTTAAAAATGCATTCGAAAACCGTCAACAGTACTTAATTTACATTCCGAAACCTGTATAATAACCCAGCTGTAGCGATTTTGTTATTGTAAGAGCGAACACTGAGGAACTATTTTTCTAGCGTAGTAACACATCGGCGTGCTACGGTATTAGCCATAAAAGCTTACTACTGACAAGAGATAAGCTAGCTTCTACGTCAGCACGAAACACGTTTGAGTTGTAATGCACACACTGCGATAGAACGCCAATTTGTACTGACTGAAAAACATAAACAATCACATTACAGTATATGTAAAGTATTAGCCCACATTTCATGTTTTTTTTTGTACACAGCTGAGCTAGCCAGACAGCGTATGTACTGTAATTGTACTAACACGCATGGCGTGCTGCGTGTATCATGATCGATATTATAGTGACTCACCCAGCTGGCCGGGAAGTTTCCTGTTGATTTTGGGTAGGCAATCCATTTATGTCGAAATAGCTTGTCTCCAAGTTTTTATTTATAGCGTCAAAATCGCTTTCATCCTTCTCTCTCTGACTTTTGTCTCCTCCGTCTCACTCTTCCTTCGTGCTCGCTTCTCTTACATATTACATATTGCTATGAACATGCCTGTTACTACATTATATTTATATATATATATATATAAATATATATATATATATATATATATATATATATATCTATATATATATATATATATATATATATATATATATATATATATACATATATATATATATATAGTATACATATATATATATATATATATATATATATATATATATATATATATACATATATATATATATATATATATATATACATATATATATATATATATATATATATATATATATATATATATATATATATATATATATATATATATATATATATATATATATATATTATATATATATATATATATATATATATATATATATATACTTGCAGTGTGTTATAAAACATTGCTGGAGGGTTTTAAAGTTGTTTTAGAGGGCTCTGAAGGCTACAACAGTGACTCTCATTAGTTGCATCTGTCAAGCGTTTTTTTATCATCTTTAAAAATCGTAAAAAAAGACGTGTGTTCTTGTCTCTCATAATGATTTTGAACGATAGGCACACTTCCAAAAAAGTGCAGTTCCCCTTTAAGCCAAACCAACTTTTTGTGCTAATTAGTCATAAGATATACATGCAGACCACACTAGTTGGCAAAGGTTTTTTTAAAATTTTTTAGCACCAACAGCTTGTCCTCAATCTTTTGCATGATCTTAGACAGTGTAAAAAAAAAATCTCTTAAATCAGGGGTGTCCACACTTTTTCAAACGAGGGATGAAAGCATGATATAAAAAGTAATTCTTACGAAATAAAAAGTTGAAATTATGAGATAAGAAAGTCATAGTTATGAGATAAAGAGTAGTCTAAATTATGAGATAAGAAAGTTGAAATTATGAGATAAAAAGTTGAAATTATAAGTTAAAAATTTAAAATTATAAGATAAAAAGTTTGCAATTCAAAGTTTAAAATATTAGACAAAAAGGTCATAGTTAGGAAATAAGAATATGAAATTGTGAGATAACAAGTTGTAATTATGAGATAAAAAAAGATGAAATTATGAGGGGAAAAAAGTCATAATTGTGGGATAAGAAACTCATAATTACGAAATGAAAAGTCAATAAAAATAGATCAAACATCTAAATTGTGAGATAAAGTAATGATTATGAGATCATTAAATTATGAGATAAAAATTCATACTCATGAGATAAAAGTCAACATTATGAGATAGAATGTCGAAATTATAAGAAAAAAAATGTAAATTATGGGATAGAATGTCGAAATTATGAGATAAACAGTTTAAATTATGAGATAAAAATCATATTTGCAATATAACAAGTTGAAATTATGAGATAGAAAGTCATAATTATAACAAAAAAGTCATAATCTCATAAAGAAATTATGAGATTACAAATCGTAATTATGTGATACAAAGTCAAAATTATGAGATAAAAAGTCATAATTGTGAGATGAAAAGTCATGATTGAGATGATTAAAATTATGAGATACAATTCATACTCATGAGATAAAAATCAGTATTTTGAGATAAAAAGTCGAAATTATAAGGTAAGCAGTGAAATTATGAGAACAAAAGTTAAAATTGTGAGCTAAAAGATCATGATTATGAGATAAAAGATCATGATTATGATGTAAAAGGTCATGATTATGAGATAAAAAGTTGAAATTATGAGATAAAACTCATACTTATAATATAAATTGAAATTATGAGATAAAAAGTCATAATTATAACACAAAAAGTCGAAATCATGAGATAAAACGTCGTAATTATGAGATTTGAACATATACATTGTGAAATAAAAAGTCAAGTTTAGGAAATAATGAAAATCATGAGATACAAATTCATAATCATGAGATTAAAGTCATTATAATGAGATAAAAAGTCGAAATTATGAGGAAAAAATTCAATTGTGAGATAAAAAGTCAATTGTGAGATAAAAAGTCATGATTATGCGATGATAAAAAATATGATACAAAAATTAATAATCATGAGCTAAAAGTAATTATTATGAGATAAATAGTCAAAATTCTCAGATAAAAAGTTCAAATTATAAGACACAGTCGTAAGTATGAGATAAAAAAGTCGTACTTATACAAAACGTCATAATTGTGAGATAAAGTCAAGATTATGAGATAACTAAAATCATGAGATACAAATTTATAATCATGAGATACAAGTCATTATTATGATATAAAAAGTCGAAATTATAAGATGCAAATTTGAAATATTGAGAAAAAAGTTGAATTTATGAGATACAAAGTCATAAATATAAGATAAAAGTCAATATTATGAGATAAAAAATTGAAATTATAAGGCAAACAGTGAAAATATAAGAACAAAAGTTAAAATTATGAGATAAAAGGTCATGATTATCAGATACAAAGTTGAAATTATGAGATAAGACTCATAACTATAAAAAAACCAAGGTGAAATTATGAGACAAAAAGTCATAATTATGAGATAAAACGTCAAAATGATGAGACAAAATGTCGTAATTATGAGATAAAAAGTTTAAATCATGAGGAAAAACGTCAGAATTGTGAGATGAAGTCATAATTATGAGATACAAAGTCAATATTATGAGATTTGAACGTCTAAATTGTGAGATAAAAAGTCAAGATTATGAGATAATAAAAATCATGAGGTAAAAAGATACGCTCCAGCACCCCCCTCCACCCCCCCCCCCCTCCACCCCCCCCACCCCCCCACCCCCCCCACCCCCGTGACCCCAAAAAGGGATAAGCGGTAGAAAATGGATGGATACAAATTCATATAAGCGGTAGAAAATGGATGGATGGATGGATGGAGATAAAAGTCATTATTATGATATAAAAAGTCAAAGTTATAAAAAAAAGATAAAAAGTCATAAATACAAAATAAAAGTCAACAGGAGATATAAAATCTAAGTTATGAGATTAAAAAGTCATAATTATGAGCTAAAAAATTCTACATTGTGAGATGAGAAGGTCAAAATTATAAAACGTCATAAATATGACGACTGATGATCATTGATTAGTGGCGGGAACGGGCTTCCATTCAATACTAACTGCAAATAAGAAAAAAATAAAAAAATAAAAACATTATTTAGATTCAGTTTATTTAAAAGTGAAAATACATATTACTGATAATTTGACATTTAAATATATGAGAATATATCCAATGGCTGATTTCCATCTCTAAAGACAAACACATTGAAAACAATGTACACATTCTGTGTATAAAAAGTACACCTCCGAGGTTTAAGGACCAAAGTTGCTGATGTAAACTCCAAGAGGACTTTTTTTACCGTCTCCATTGACCTTGTGTCGTCCTCCCTTGTCAACACGTGCTGCCAATATGATTGTGCACCACCCATCTCTGCACATTCATCACACCTGGCAGCCAAGGTGATTCTTTTTCCAGCACCGGGCCGTTGATTGTTCCACCCGGTGAGAGAACCCGGGAGGGTGGATACCCGGAGAACGTCGTCATCGGCGTCAAACAGCACGCATTGAGGAGTGCAGCCTATACTTAAAGAGCAGCTCGCTCCAAACGGGCCGTCAGACCCCCCGCTGATGTCAACGACCCCTCCGCCATTATCGCAGGTGTGATCTCTAACCGGCCCACTCCTGCATTTACATTTTAATTACCGCCCTGATCCATGGGGGCGCACTTTGACTTCATTTATGGCGTTGAGGAAACGGTAAGAACACAACTTCCTGAGGAGGAAAACGCCTCTTTTAGGGGGGGGTTCTGGAGATATTTACGAAAACGTGAGGGGTGACAAACACTCCAGGCGGGGTGATTTAAATGGCGGGTGATTGGACGCCAAACTGGCATTAAGGCGGTATTGATGAGTTCAGTGTTTCATTCGGGATCAATAAGACGATTGGTGGTGTTGCAGCTCGGCCAGGAGAGGGAGAGGGACTGATGACACCAGCTGTAGCAGATGTTAAACACGATTAAAAGTCACATTTTGTCCATTTTTTTTTAACCATTTTTACCAAGTCTGAGGTCTCACACAAATGTTAGCCATGTGAGCTAAAGTGCTAACATTAGTCACATTTGAACGGTCTTATTTTATACATGTATGTTGTTGTTTTTTTTTGTTCCAATTTTTACCAAGTCTGAGGTCCCACAACAATTAGTGCTAACATTAATTAAATTTTATACATTTATGGGGTTTTTTTTGTTCCAATTTTTACCAAGTCTGAGGTCCCATATAAATGTTAGCCACGTGAGCTAAAGTGCTAATATTAGTCACATTTTAACGGTCCCATTTATACATGTTTATGTTTTTTTTTGTTCCAATTTTTACCAAGTCTGAGGTCCCACAATAATGTTAGCCACGTGAGCTAAAGTGCTAACATTAATCACATTTTAAAGGTCTCATTTTATACATGTATGGGTTTTTTTTGCA
Organism: Entelurus aequoreus; assembly: GCF_033978785.1. Lineage (NCBI taxonomy): Eukaryota > Metazoa > Chordata > Actinopteri > Syngnathiformes > Syngnathidae > Entelurus > Entelurus aequoreus. Next base: position 20,067,484 of record NC_084732.1, read on the forward strand.
CCAATTTTTAACAAGTCTGAGATCACACAATATTGTTAGCCACGTGAGCTAAAGTGGTAACATTAATTCAATTTCATACATGTATATGTTTTTTTTGTTCCAATTTTTACCAAGTCTGAGGTCCCAGAATAATGTTAGCCATGTGAGCTAAAGTGCTGACATTAATTCCATTTTATACATTTATGGGTTTTTTTGTTCCAATGTTTACCAAGCCTGAGGTACCAGAATAATGTTAGCCATGTGAGCTAAAGTGCTAACATTAATTACATTTTATACATTTATGGGGTTTTTTTGTTCCAATTTTTACCAAGTCTGAGGTCCCAGAATAATGTTAGCCATGTGAGCTAAAGTGCTAACATTAATTCGATTTTATACGTTTATGGGTTTTTTTTGTTCCAATTTTTACCAAGTCTGAGGTCCCAGAATAATGTTAGCCATGTGAGCTAAAGTGCTAACATTAATTCCATTTTATACATTTATGTGTTTTTTTTGTTCCAATTTTTACCAAGTCTGAGGTCCCATATAAATGTTAGCCACGTGAGCTAAAGTGCTAACATTAATCACATTTTAAAGGTCTCATTTTATACATGTATGGGTTTTTTTTGCACCAATTTTTAACAAGTCTGAGATCACACAATATTGTTAGCCACGTGAGCTAAAGTGGTAACATTAATTCAATTTCTTACATGTATATGTTTTTTTTGTTCCAATTTTTACCTAATCTGAGGTCCCAGAATAATGTTAGCCAGGTGAGCTAAAGTGCTGACATTAATTCCATTTTATACATTTATGGTTTTTTTTTGTTCCAATGTTTACCAAGCCTGAGGTACCAGAATAATGTTAGCCATGTGAGCTAAAGTGCTAACATTAATTCAATTTTATAAGATTCATGGTTTTTTTTTGTTCCAATTTTTACCATGTCTGAGGTCCCAGAATAATGTTAGCCATGTGAGCTAAAGTGTTAACATTAATTCCATTTTATACATTTATGGGTTTTTTTGGTCCAATTTTTACCAAGTCTGAGGTCCCAGAATAATACTAGCCATGTGAGTTAAAGTGTTAACATTAATTCCATTTTATACATTTATGATTTTTTTTTGTTCCAATTTTTACCAAGTCTGAGGTCCCAGAATAATGTTAGCCATGTGAGCTAAAGTGCTAACATTAATTCCATTTAATACATTTATGTGTTTTTTTTGTTCCAATTTTTACCAAGTCTGAGATCCCATATAAATGTTAGCCACGTGAGCTAAAGTGCTAATATTAGTCACATTTTAACGGTCCCATTTATATATGTTTATGTTTTTTTTGTTCCAGTTTTTACCAAGTCTGATGTTCCACAATAATGTTAGCCACATGAGCTAAAGTGCTAACATTAATCACATTTTAAAGGTCTCATTTTATACATGTATGGGGTTTTTTTGCACCAATTTTTACCAAGTCTGAGGTCACACAATATTTTTAGCCACGTGAGCTAAAGTGGTAACATTAATTCAATTTCATACATGTATATGTTTTTTTTGTTTCAATTTTTACCAAGTCTGAGGTCCCAGAATAATGTTAGCCTTGTGAGCTAAAGTACTAACATTAATTCCAGTTTATACATTTATGGGTTTTTTTTGTTCCAATTTTTACCATGTCTGAGGTCCCAGAATAATGTTAGCCATGTGAGCTATAGTGCTAACATGAATTCCATTTTATACATTTATGGGTTTTTTTGTTCCAATGTTTACCAAGTCTGAGGTCCCAGAATAATGTTAGCCATGTGAGCTAAAATTCTAACATCAATTCCATTTTATACATTTATGGTTTTTTTTTGTTCCAATTTTTACCAAGTCTGAGGTCCCAGAATAATGTTAGCCATGTGAGCTAAAGTGCTAACATTAATTACATTTTATACATTTGTAGGTTTTTTTTGGTTCTAATTTTTACCAAGTCTGAGGTCACACAAATGTTAGCCACGTGGGCTAAAGTGCTAATGTTAATCACATTTTAACGGTCCCATTTTATACATGTTTTTTTTTTTGTTTCAATTTTTACCAAGTCTGAGGTCTCACACAAATGTTAGCCACGTGAACTAAAGTGCTAACATGAATTCCATTTTATACATGTATTTTTTTTGTTTTGTTTCAATTTGTACCGAGTCCGAGGTCCCACAAAAATGTTAGACAGGTGAGCTAAAGTGCTAACATTAGTCACATTTTAATGGTTCCATTTTATATATGTATGTTGTTTTTTTTGCTCCAATTTTTACCAAGTCTGAGGTCCCACAATAATAATAGCCACGTGAGCTAAAGTGCTAGCATTAAACACATTTTAACGTTCTCATTGTATACATGTATGTATGTTTGTTTTTTTTGCTCCAATTTTTAAGAAGTCTGAGGTCCACAATAATGTTGGCCACGTGAGCTAAAATTTGCGAATATGCTAACACGTGTTTCCAAGTGTCTGTGTTAGTATTATTACCTGACAATGGCGTTTGTATTGTTTCAGTTTCGTAAATCAACCAAAACATTACCGTGGAGTTATTGAGTCTGTTTAGTTGATTGGAGAGCTAGCTTCCGCAGCTAGTGTGTCCATGACGATGACTTCTGTTTTGTTTGATCAGCCTTTTTACTGCCCTGTTACAGGCACAGTTTGGAAACAAATAAGGCATGTAAACAAACATTTACAAAAACGTTTGTACCGGAATGTATCTGCGGCCTATAGTCCGGTACCGCTTATATGTTAAACAATTTTTTTCTTCTAAAATATTGTGGGTGCGGCTTAAAGCTGGTGCGCTCTATAGCCCGGAAAATACGGTACATATGATATATACCTATAGAAATTACAAACACACAGAACTGACTAAAAATTCTATTTTGCATTGCTTATTATTTTAGTGATTGATTAATTCTTAATTTTTTTTGTTTTTTTAATCGAGTAACCGTATAGAACACAATGTATAGCCTCAATGGGTGTTTTAGGGAAAATAGTTTAAACTAATAATGTTTTGACTTGCCATAACCTTCATTCATTGTTTTCTAATAATTCAAATGATCAACGATATATTGCACTTTTAACATGTGTGCATTAACACAAATGATATATATATATATATATATATATATATATATATATATATATATATATATATATATATATATATATATATATATATACATACATACATACATACATACATACATACATACATACATATATATATATATATATATATATATATATATATATATATATATATATATATATATATATATATATATATATATATATATATATATATATATATATATATATATATATATATATATATATATATATATATATATATATATATATATATATATATCTCTATATATATGTATATATATATATATATGTATATATATATATATATATGTATATATATATATATATATATATATATATATATATATATATATATATATATATATATATATATATATATATATATATATATATATATATATATATATATATATATATATATATATATATATATATATATATATATATATACACATACAAACAGTACAGGCCAAACGTCTGGACACACCTTCAAATTCAATGGGTTTTCTTTATTTTCATGACTATTTACATTGTAAATTGTCACTGAAGGCATGAAAACTATGAATGAACACATGTGGAGTTATGTACTTAACAAAAAAAGTTGAAATAACTGAAAAAATGTTTTATATTCAATTTTCTTCAAAATAACCACCCTTTTGCTCGGATTACTGCTTCGTACACCCTTGGCATTCTCTCGATGAGCTTCAAGCACACATGTGACATGAAAACCATTTCAGTTGACTACCTCTTGAAGCTCATCGAGAGAATACCAAGAGTGTGCGAAAAAGTAATCAGAGCAAAGGGTGGCTATTTTGAAGACACTAGAATATAAAACATGTTTTCAGTTATTTCGCCTTTTTTTGTTAAGTTCATAACTCCACATGTGTTCATTCATAGTTTTGATGCCTTCAGTGACAATCTACACTGTAAATAGTCATGAAAATAAAGAAAACACACTGAATGGGGAGAAAGTGTGTCCAAACTTTTGGCCTGTACATTATATATATATATATATATATATATATATATATATATATATATATATATATATATATATATATATATATATATATATATATATATATATATATATATATATATATATATATATATATATATATATATATATATATATATATATATATTTAAAGACATATTTAATTTGTTCGCAGATTACAGCAACCACACACCATCGCTCTTATGTGCGCTCTATTGCAGCAGCCGTGCGGAAACAATGTCTGCGTGTTTAAAGTTCCTGGCCCTCATGCGCTTTTAAAAAAAAAATCTAAATAATCACTATAACTGATTCAATCTCTGCAGCCCCTCTTATTATGTTGGATCAATTTAATTATGCACTAAATTCAGAATTTTTGTTAAAACATCTGAATTAAATTACTGAAGCCAATGTAAGATTACCATAGATGTCGCAGAGGCAGCAGTTTTATAGGAATGAGCAAATATTTTTTTTCTCATGTCAACAACATACTTCATATTTCATTACAAGATTGGGGTTCAAAGTTACGTTTACAAAGAGCACAACCTTTGTTTCTATTGGCGAGTCTCCCGTATTTTAACGTACGACCTCACGCCGCAGTCCATTAATCTCCAATATGCAATCTTGAACTCATTATTTGCACACCCTTGTATTAATATTGACACTAACCGCTTCACCAAGCATTTTCGTGCGCACTAGAAAGTACTTCAGTCATTTTTAATCCAGTTATACGCGTCCCGGAAAGGTAAAAAGCCCGAGCAAAAATCCCAACCGTGTCGCGCCGCTCTCCCCGCGGCGTGACGGATGACGCTAACGACGAACATTTCATCTCGGTGCGGCGCGGCGAGAGCGCTCCTGTAGGACAGAGACGGATGACATCGGCGGCGGATGAATTACGGTGGCCGTGATTAATCGCGACAGGCCAATAGGCAAAAATCCAAATGAACGATTAGCATATTTAGCCTTATAATTAACCACGAGGGCACAACAGATGAGCTTGTAAAAAGGAGCGCGTGTGAACATGCTCTTGAGTGGAGTCAAAGCACAAGGTTAGTTGGTAGGATATTACCCATCTAATTAGGGTTAATTGGCTTAATTTCCATTCAACATTTACTGCGCACTGATTATGGAGGCACTGCACCATCGCGGTTAACGTCGGAGCATAGGTAAGCCACGACGACTTCATGTATTCCTACCTTTTTTACTTTAGCCGCTGACACGTAATAAAAAAAAAATATACCAAAAATGATTGAGTAACTGGTGACTAACTCTGATTTACTACTTTTTAGTGGTACTCAAACACACCAACTAGGCTTGTAGTGTGTGTGTGTGAGACAGAGAGACTACAGCATGTACGACAACTAATGCACCGTTTACAGTCACTTATGTTGTTTTAACAGGGCGAATGTGACCATCTGTGCAGTTAAAACATGAAAAATAAACATCTACAACGAGCCACAACATGTTTTTTTTGCTTTTGTTGGAAGTGGAAATCTTGAAATGACAGCACATTATATTGTTATTCTTTTAAACATCGATAAAAAAGGTGCCTCTGGTCACATAGCGTAGTTTGATATTAATATTAATAATAATAATGATGATAATAATAATAATAATAATAATAATAATAATAATAATAATAATAATAATAATAATAAAATATATAAATTAAATAAAAATGAAAAGTACAAATTCAGAATTTATTTTGTTTATAATTTTTTGTGGCCCCATTTTGGTTTTTAATATTACCTATATATGATTGTTATCATTATTATTATTATCATCATTATCATTGGACTCGTAAAATAATACTGTAAAATATTTACATGTTTATGTCTCAGTTTCATCAATAGTGATTTTTGTAAAGCGTGCAAACCAATGGGGTCATTAGTTTTTTTAATTTAATTTTTTTTTGGGGGGGGGGGGGAACTGCATGACGACGGTGGATTGTTTTTAACGCATTCTAAGTATTAAATAAACATAAATATAAGTCCGCTTACAGCGGAGCCAATGGGAGCTCCACTATTCCGCCCATAAAATCCAGTAAATAACCATTCAAAAAGCGCCAAAAATACTCCATTTACATTTTGTGACTTGAATATTAACCAAGTATTGGTGATATTGTTATGATAAGCGCTAACACAGACAAACTATTTATGATAATCCCTTCCGTTTGCCCCTATGTTTACATCGTCGAGTGGTCTGCTGTTTCCTCGCTTCCCTGCTCCCTGTAAATTTATTGTAGATCCTAAATCATGCCTCTCACCTGGAAAGTAGATGACTGAGAATATCATCTGACAAGTTGAGACACTTTGACAGCCATTTAGGACCTGGAACTGGCAAGAACGAAATGAAAAGCGCTTGTTCCCCCCTTCCTGTTTCTTGGTGACGATTATCAGAGATTTTTAGATTGGAATATATGATCATTCTATCAGTCGGCAATCTAATGACTGTAATGTTTTATCATGTTTGTTGGCTCTCATAAAGTTTGCAGTGAGTAATAATCAGTGATGAAGAAAAAAATAAAGCGAATGTCGTGATGCGTTTTTGAAATTAATGCGCCGCGTAAGTTTAAAATGATCAAAATACGTAAATATTAAATGTTATTATAAATGTGCCTGACATATGTACTTACATAACCTCAATGGAGGTATTTGGATGTTTTTTAGGGGCCTTATAGGCAGAATTGAACGGCTCCAACAGGCTTCATTGTAAGCGGACTTTTGATCGAATTTATTTATTATTTAGAATACATAAAAAGAAAAAAAAAACTTGTCTTTTATAATGATTCTGAATGATAGGCAAAACTCCAAAAAAAAGTGTAGTTCCCCTTTAAGCCTCCTTTAAATATATTTGTTAAATATAATGATTATATTATTTATTTATTTACTTTTTTTTTTTTTTTTTTTTTACAAAATACTGCAACAAATGTAATATATAGTAGCCAGAATATGATTTGTAGTAATCATGCAACCTATCATTGTTCACTTAAATATAATCAGAGATGTGTCACATTATAGTGTTAGGTAGAGATGAGACTCATGTAGGATTATCATTAGAAGATTATATTATATTAGAGGATAATAATCATGATAATACATCATTATTATGGTTACTATTATTTTTGTTTGTGTGTCTACCGGAGGAGACTCCCATGTGTTTAAAACGAGTGACGCCTTAGTTTTGAACTTTAATCAAGGGTCCTTGAACGCACCATCCTTATGTGCAAAAGTGAAACGTAAACATAACTGATTTTTGCCTTCCTTCTATCATTTCAATCAGGTTACCAAATGGTTACCCGCACTCTTTTACTACGAAGCCACGCTGTTGGCATTGTCTTGCTGAAATAAGCAGGGGCGTCCATGAAAAAGACCTTGCTTGGATGGCAACATATGTTGCTCCAAAAACCTGTATGTACTTTTCAGCATTAAAAGTTACCTATGCCTTGGGCACTAATACACCCCCATGCCATCACAGATGCTGGCTTTTGAACTTTGCGCCTATAACTCTTTGGTCCGGAGGACACGACATCCACGGTTTCCAAAAACAATTTGAAATGTGGACTCGTCAGACCACAGAACACTTTTTCACTTTACACCAGTCCATCTTAGATGAGCTCGGGCCCAGCGAAGCCGGCGGCGTTTCTGGGTGTTGTTGATAAATGGCTTTCACTTTGCATAGTAAAGATTTAACTTGCACTTACAGATGTAGCGACAAATTGTAGTTACTGACAGTGGTTATCTGAAGTGTTCCTGAGCCCATGTGGTGATATCCTTTATACACTGACGTCACTTTTTGATGCAGTACGGCCTGAGGTATCGAAGGTCACGGTTACGTGCAGTGATTTCTCCAGATTCTCTGAACCTTTTGATGATATTACCGACCGTAGATGGTGAAATCCCTAAATTCCTTGCAATAGCTCATTGAGAAATGTTCTTCTGAAACTGTTAGACAATTTGCTCACGCATTTGTTCACAAAGATGGTGACCCTCGCCCCGTCCTTGTTTGTGAATGACTGAGCATTTCATGGAAGCTGCTTTTATACCCAATCATGGCACCCACCTGTTCCCAATAAGCCGGTTCACCTGTGGGATGTTCCAAATAAGTGTTTGATGAGCATTCCTCAACTTTATCAGTCTTTTTTGCCACTTGTGCCAGCTTTTTTGAAACATTTTGCAGGCATCAAATTCCAAATGAGCTACTATTTGCAAAAAATAACAAAGTTTACCAGTTCGAACATTAAATATCTTGTCTTTGCAGTCTATGTAATTGAATATAAGTTGAAAAGGATTTGCAAATCATTGTATTCTGATTTTATTTACGATTTGCACAACATGCCAACTTCACTGGTTTTGGGTTTTGTCGTATGTTGTATTAAAACTACTCTGAAAGCTACAATTTATCCAAAACGTTACTTAAGTAAATATAATGGTATACATGTAGCACATTACGATACCTGCAGGGAATCGATACAATCACTAAGTGGCGTCACATGCGTCCAGGTCTTGTCCAGCAGCTGACCTGGGAACCACTTTGTTTTTCCCACAGAGTCTCCACATGAGTGATAACGCAATTAAAGAAGGCAACACAATACCGTGTGAGACCTGGACGGCGTGCACTCCCCCCACCGCCCCCGCGTATCTTCACTCACGTGCACATTTACTCACTAAAAACACATTAGGACATACAGTATGTCATAATTCAATGCCACTAAATCTAATTGCAGGAAAACTCAATCTGTCCTCCTGAACTCTGTGGAATGTGGAGGAAAAAAATTGATAATTTGATGCTAAAAATAGATTACCACTGCTCCAAAGATACACGAGGGAGGGCTTAATGAGATGTTTTGACTGTTCTGGAAGTCATCTGCGATTGACGTTTGAATGCAGTTTTTTTTTTTTTTTACAAAGCAGAGTGTCAGCAAATATCTGCCTAACAAATGATGATGATGATTCAAACACAAAGCTTCTACCGGACTATAAATCAGACTACAGTCGATGAATTATTAGCGATAGCACATGACGGCCGAGGACAAAAATACTCAATTATTGCGTTTTTATTCCTCTGGCAGTCGAGAAACACTATATGGCCACAACACCTGCATCACCTACCGGTATAGAGTTAGCATAAACGTACATTTAATAATGTCTAGTACTGTGGTGTGCATCATACTGATAGCTGTTTGTCATATTTTGGCTCCTGAAATATTGGAAACACCTCACCTAGCAGAAGTGGAAGTGCAGTTCTAGGCAATTGCAAAATGCAAAAACAAACATATGTTAAAATTTAAATATGGAGGATGAATTTAAACAAACAAACAAAAAAAATAATAAAATAAAAAAAAAGAAAAAAGAAAAAAAAGGAAAAAATTAAAAATTAAAAATTAAAAATTAAAAATTAAAAATTAAAAATTAAAAATTAAAAATGAAATATTAAAAATTAAAAATTAAAAATTAAAAATTAAAATAGAATAAAATAAAATAGAATAAAATAAAATGAAATGAAATGAAATTGAATTCAATTCAATTCAATTGTAACAGTATTTCCTATGTAAAAGGTAAACAAATGCATAATATAGAATCAAATACCAGTGCTGCATTATTAGTTCATTTTTTGTTATGTTAATTATTGTGTTGTTATGTTAATTATTGTGTTGCACGTCATACTGAAAGTGGTTTCTAATATTTTGGATACCTGATACTGTCAAATATTGGAAACGCCTCATCTAGTAGAAGTGGGAGGGCAGTTATACTTCAACTGCAAAGTACCAAAACAAACAATGGGTATGTAAATATGTACATGAAGAATATAATTAGATACAATAAAATACAACATAATATATAAAATAAATAAAATAAATACAATAAATAAAATACATTTTTTTTAAAAATACAATAAAATACAATGAAATAAAATAAAATAAAATTAAATGAAATTAAATGAAATTAAACTGTAACGGTATTTCCTATGTAAAAGATAAACAAATGCAAGATTAGATACCTGCATAATATAGGATCAAATACCAGTGCTGCATTATTAGTTAATTGTTTGTTATGTTAATTATTGTGTTGCACGTCATACTGAAAGTGGTTTCTAATATTTTGGATACCTGGTAGTGTCAAATATTAGAAACGCTCATCT
>NC_084732.1:20077731-20212731 GCF_033978785.1 Entelurus aequoreus
GTCTATATTTTTCACAATTACAAAGTTTATGTAATAACATATTTTTACCGGCCCGAATAAAACGATTGCTGTTTTACGGCGGTCACTCACCTGGTCTCTTCAACGCGTACGCGCAGGGAGCGCGTGCAGACATACAAAAGCAGTCCAAGAGAAGCAACGGACCATTTGCAGTCAAGTTGTTGTTATGATAGAATATACCTTCAATGACAGCTAACGCCAGCTACCTGCTCGCTAACGTCTGCTCACTCTCACCGCCACTGTTTCGCCGCTCAAAAGTGCTATCTTTCTATCTGTGTGCCTCTAACTGTTTTACAGCTTTTGTTATTTCTTCTCCAACATATTTAGTAGTCTTATCAAACTTACAAAGCACCCACTCTGTTTCACCGCCTCACTTTCAGCTAGCTAGCTGCTAAGCTAGCGAAGCTAAGCTAGTCCCGGTCCAAAGCTAGTGCAGCTGTTTGCCACTCAAAAGCCAAGTGCTATCTTTCTATCTATGTGCTTCTAATTGTTTTACAGTTTTCTTTATTCCTTCTCCAACATATTTAGTAGTCTTATCAAACTTAACAAAGCACCCACTCTCTGTTTCACCGCAACACTTTCAGCTCACTAGCGAAGTTAAGCTAGTCCCGGTCCAAAGCTACTGTGTGCCGAAGGCTCAGTGAAAGAAACAACACAGTCCGGTTGCCCCGCTGCTGCTACTTACTCCTGTTGCTCCAGTTCACCGTTCAAAGCTAAGTATCATATGTATATCTATGTGCTTCTAATTGTTTTACACCTTTCTTTAATCCTTCTCAAACACATTAAATAGTCTTATCGAGCTTACAAAGCACCCACTCTCTGTTCCACCGCCTCACTTTCAGCTAGCTAGTTGCTAAAGGCCTACTGAAATGTGATTTTCTTATTTAAACGGGGATAGCAGGTCCATTCTGTGTCATACTTGATCATTTCGCGATATTGCCATATTTTTGCTGAAAGGATTTAGTAGACAACATCGACGATAAAGTTTGCAACTTTTGGTCGCTGATAAAAAAGCTTTGCCTGTACCGGAAGAAGCGTGACGTCACAGGTTGTGGAGCTCCTCACATCTGCACATTGTTTACAATCATGGCCACCAGCAGCGAGAGCGATTCGGACCGAGAAAGCGACAATTTCCCCATTAATTTGAGCGAGGATGAAAGATTCGTGGATGAGGAAAGTGAGCGTGAAGGACTAGAGGGCAGTGGAAGCGATTCAGATAGGGAAGATGCTGTGAGAGGCGGGTGGGACCTGATATTCAGCTGGGAATGACTAAAACAGTAAATAAACACAAGACATATATATATACTCTATTAGCCACAACACAACCAGGCTTACATTTAATATGCCACAAATTAATCCCGCATAACAAACACCTCCCCCCTCCCGTCCATATAACCCGCCAATACAAATCAAACACCCGCACAACACACTCAATCCCACAGCCCAAAGTATCGTTCACCTCCGCGAAGTTCATACAGCACATATATTTCCCCAAAGTCCCCAAAGTTACGTACGTGACATGCACATAGCGGCACACACGTACGGGCAAGCGATCAAATGTTTGGAAGCCGCAGCTGCGTACTTACGGTACCGCGTATCCAACTCAAAGTCCTCCTGGTAAGAGTCTCTGCTGTCCCAGTTCTCCACTGGCCAATGGTAAAGCTTGACTGTCATCTTTCGGGAATGTAAACAATGAAACACCGGCTACGTGTTTGTGTTGCTGCAGCGGGCCGCTAATACACCGCTTCCACCTACAGCTTTCTTCTTTGCTGTCTCCATTGTTCATTAAACAAATTGCAAAAGATTCACCAACACAAATGTCCAGAATACTGTGGAATTTTGCGATGAAAACAGACGACTTAATAGCTGGCCACAATGGTGTCCCAAAATGTCCGATACAATCTGTGACGTCACGCGCAAACGTCATCATACCGAGACGTTTTCAGCAGGATATTTTGCGGGAAATTTAAAATTGCACTTTACTAATCTAACCCGGCCGTATTGGCATGTGTTGCAACGTTAAGATTTCATCATTGATATGTAAACTATCAGACTGCGTGGTCGGTAGTAGTGGGTTTCAGTAGGCCTTAAGGTACTGAAGTTAAACTAATCCCAGTCCGAAGCTACTGCGCTCATGTATTCTTTAAATATTAGTAAAAGACTATTTTCAGCAGAGAAACATGTTTTAGGTCCGCTATAAGAGTTAGACAAGACATGGGCCGTAACACACCACACCGCCCACAAGGTGTAGTGCTGATGGTAATGATCCTTTTGCAAGTTCACTCATGGAAACTGTGTTACAACCTTTACCCCCCTCTGTTTAGTCAAGTTTGATGTCCACTTGGTGTTGCGCCAAAGACCCGAGAACCAGACAAACTGTGATGTAGCCTTTTTTTTGGCTAACTTTAATGGAGTAAGACTGTGTCCCTTGTATAACTTACTTAATTAAATTGGAATAGTTACGTATACAAGCTATAGCATATCCATGTGACATTACTGACAGCTAATGACCAATCAGTATACAGTAACACATATCTCATCTATTTATTTATCTTTAAAAAAATTAAAAAACAGCATACATTCAACTGATCACAGATTATGGGCAAGATCTAATGAAACAGAATCAACTAATAAACATTTTATTCGAAGACAGCCCTAATCTGAAACAGAGAATAACCCTTATGAGAAAAGGAGCACTTGATTTCCTCACCCCTAACCCACTTACAACACAGTATGGGAAATCTCATCTCATTGTAGCATTTTCTGGAGTTATGTTTTTATGTTATCATATTTATCGGTACAACGTCATAATTCTTCAAATTGCCCCAATTATTCGTGCACCCCTATTTATTGTAATGTTATTCAATTCTACAATTACAAGGCGAACTGCAGATGAATGGTCTATTTTATTTTTTCATATATAAGGCGCACCGGATTATAGGGCACATTAAAAGTCATATTTTTTTATTTTTTTTTCTACATTGAAAGCACGTCCTTGTGGTCTACATAACATGTAATGGTGGCTCTTTGGTCAAAATGTTGCATAGCTTATGTTTTACAGATCATCTTCAAGTCGCATTCTGACAGTCGCTTCCGGATGCGCCGTTTTGTGGGCGGTCTTATTTATGTGGCTCACCTTCGGCAGCGTCTTCTCCCCGTCATCTTTGTTGTAGCGGTGTAGCGTGCAAGGACGGGTGTGGAAAAAGTGTCAAAAGATGGCGCTAACTGTTTTAATGACATTCAGACTTTACTTAAATCAATAACGGAGCAGCATCTCCTCATCCGGAAACAACAACAACGCCGGAAATGTGTCCCGTAATAAACCGTCCGACTGGAAATCTCTAATAACTAAAGTTCCTTGGGTGAATAATGTAAACTCACTACACCTGTATGTTTTAGCGCTTTCATGGCAAGTTTACTGACAGATATAAGTAAGAACTTTACACTACTTTATATTAGAAATGGCAACAGCTGAGGATAAATGTCCCATAACAAGATGATAGAGAAAAAGAAGCTTATCGGCTATTATGTCGGCATGGACTACAAAGGCGGAAGCGCGCAATTTTGCAGGATTTATGCAGATCCCAAATACAGATCAGCAGTAAAAGTTGCTTCTGCATAATATTGCGAAACAAAACGCCAAATATGTCGTACCTTACACACACACCATAATAATACTCATATGTTTTAATGCGCCGAGAATTCATCAACCGGTGCGGCTTCATAGCTTACCAATTTGTACTAAAACACTTTGATAGATTTTTGAGCACCGTGTGTAATGTTCTATATTTTCAAAGGAACATATAAAATGTTGGTGTTGTTTACTTGAGTCATATTGTCATCATATTGCAGTCTACACATATCTCTCATGTTTGACTGCCATCTACTGGTCACACTTATCATTACACCATGAACCAAATAAAATTACTTTGAGGCAAAACCAGAAGTATTCCGTACATTAGGCGCACCAGGTTATAAGGCGCACTGTCGAGTTTTGAGGAGAAAAAAAATACGGTACTTTTATTGGGCAGAATTTGCTCACTAAATGTGTTCTTTCATAGTTGTTTTGTATTTTAAAAAGGTGTTAAATTATACCTGCTAAAAGTAGTGAGACATTAAAATGTGCAAACTGAATGAAGCTTGCTACCTAAGAGACTATTAATATAAATGGGGGGAAGATGAATGGGGTCTTATTCCCAGTTGTGTGACTGATTTGAAACAGCTTTGGCAATTAACAGTGCGAGACGCAATAAGAGTGTTTTGACAGCGCAGATTCGGAGGAAATCAGTCTTAGGATCGGATCATTTCTCACAAACGGCGGACAATTATTATGAATTAAACATGCGGCGAATGAAGTGTTTAATGTCATTAATACGTCTCATTCATTTTGCACCAGGTGGCTGATCCTCCCCTCCACCAGAGGAAGGTTGAGGGCGAAGAACAGTATTTGCATTGAGCCGGAGGAAGTGGCGTTGTGTCAATGTCAAACGTAGCGTTGGTAGCGTCGCCGTGCGCTTCATCCGTTTCATATAATTTCCCTCGGTGCATTAGCGCCTGGATGTGTCGCTTCCATTTCTCAGAGACAAACACTTAACTATGAGATCATCTGTGCTGGGATATTAATCCTGTTTGTCTTTTAAAGGGCCATGGACTCCCATATATAAGCTTTGCTATATTCAATATTTGAGGAAAGTATCAATTAGGAGGAAAACAAAAAGAAAGGACTCGTTTGTTCAGGTGATGCAGCACAGAATGCATTCAGTAGGATTTACAGTAGGGGTGCCCACACTTTTTCTGAAGTCGAGGGGATCTACCTCATTCATGTAAGGTCGTGGTCAAAAGTTTACATACACTTGTAAAGAACATAATGTCATGGCTGTCTTGAGTTTCCCATAATTTCTACAACTCTTTTTTTTTTGTGTGATAGAGTGATTGGAGCACATACTTGTTGGTCACAAAAAACATTTATGAAGTTTGGTTCTTTTATGAATTTATTATGGGTCTACTGAAAATGTGACCAAATCTGCTGGGTCAAAAGTATACATACAGCAATGTTAATATTTGGTTACATGTCCCTTGGCAAGTTTCACTGCAATAAGGCGCTTTTGGTAGCCATCCACAAGCTTCTGGCAAGCTTCTGGTGGAATTTTGGACCACACCTCTTGACAAAAATTGGTGCAGTTCAGCTAAATGTGTTGGTTTTCTGACATGGACTTGTTTCTTCAGCATTGTCAGGACTTTGGGAAGGCCATTCTAAAACCTTAATTCTAGCCTGATTTAGCCATTACTTTACAACTTTTGACGTGTGTTTGAGGTAATTTTCCTGTTGGAACACCCAACTGCGCCCAAGACCCAACCTCCGGGCTGATGATTTTAGGTTGTCCTGTAGTCAAACTGTAGCTGTTTGGCCACAATACACAGCAATATGTTTGGAAGAGAAAAGATGAAGCCTTTAATCCCAGGAACACTATGCCTACCGTCAAGCATGGTGGTGGTAGTATTATGCTCTGGGCCTGTTTTGCTGCCAATGGAACTGGTTCTTTACAGAGAGTAAATGGGACTATGAAAAAGGAGGATTACCTCCAAATTATTCTGGACAACAGAACCAAACTTCATGAATATTTTTTGTGTCCAACAAGTATGTGCTCCAATCAGTCTATCACAAAAAAATAAGAGTTGTAGAAATTATTGGAAACTCAAAACAGCCATAACATTATGCTCTTTACAAGTGTATGTAAACTTTTGATCGCGACGGTACATCATTCATATATATAATTCATATGTATTTATTTATGAAAGAGATGTTTTTGTTAACAAGTTAAAGGTGTTTCATGATAATACAAGCATGTTTAACACATATAGATTCCTTTCTTTCAGGAAGACAAGAATATAAGTTGGTGTATGACCTGATTCTGATGACTTGCATTGATTAGAATCAGACAGTAGTGCTGATAACGTCCACATTTTAAAATGGAGGAGAAAAAAAGTCCTCCTTGTTGGTTTTTAGCATCTTATTTGTCCAGCTTCCATACTCGTTTTTATACACTTTACAAGAAATACATTGGCGGCAAACTCCGTAGCTTGCCAGCTTGTGAGACTCTTATTTTGGTAGCACAGACAGGATGAAGCAGCGCTTTTATTGTGAAGATAGGAACTGTGCAGTCGGTCTTTAGAGTTTTGACGGCAGGTACGGCGCAAAGGTTGCAACCTTATTATTACAATTTGACAACAACAATTATTTTATTTTGACTTTTATGACATCGTCTTTTATAACTAACAGATTAAAATGAAATAGAAAAATATACAAATCATTTAAATCCCCCTAGTGGTTCAAAAACGGAATAGAGTGTTATGCCATGGGCCGGCCCTGCATACAGAAGCAACCTACTTCACATTAATACAGTTTGCCTCATTCACACCGAGGGACTGACGAGTCCACTATTGCACCGGATTGGTATTCGCAGTCATGTCTCACGGGCTGCAATTTATTCAAGGCACATCTCAAAAACTCCAAAACAGCCACAAAAGGGCGTATTGCATTAAAATACGGACACCTCACATGCAAAACGAAGCGCCGTCTTCGGCAGTGGCGTGGACATCATTTGCCGCCGCTTCACGGTAAACATATTCATAACAACTCGCCGAGGTAGTTCTCTGGAGTTGCGGCACAGGTCACGCATACATTGGCGTAACAAATTCAGCTCTGAGGCCAGACGCAAACAAGGCGTGATGATGCGTCTTTAAACACGCTAACCGCTAAGCCAGGGGTGTCGAAAACCTTTTCCACATCCAAAGCAATTGGTGTATTTACATTTTTTGACACTAAAGTTTTTTTTACCATACCATTACCACCAGTGTTGGGACTAACGTGTTACAAAAGTAACGCCGTTATTTTCGGCGGTAACTAGTAGTCTAACGCATTATTTTTTATATTCAGTAACTCAGTTACCGTTACTACATGATGCGTTACTGCGTTATTTTACGTTATTTTTTATATAGTATCGGCTAGAAACTAAGAAGATCTGAGTGTGTTTTCTGGAGCGCTGCGGTGTCGTCCTTCTGATTCTTCCTGTGTCACAAGAGGCGCGCTCTGTGCGGGTGGGGGGGGGGGGGGACGTTCTGTGTGGGGGGTGGGAGGGTGTGTCTGTGTTTACTAACAAGACATCATGGCGGTGCCAAAGCCAAGTTTCTTAACATGGAGATATTCTCACTACTTTTCTTTTGTCGAGCACAAAGAAAAGAACATTTTAGTTAAATGTAAGTTGTGTCTTGGATCAAAGATCCTATCTACTGCCCAAAACAGCAATTAAAATCTGCTGAAAAAGCTACAAAAGCAACATGCTTCGACAAAGCTAGTAAGGAGAGACACACTTCATCTAAGGATTTTAACGGAGGGACTGCTAGCCAGGACAACATTGATAGAGCCTTTGCAGCGTATGTGCTAGAAGACATGCAGGCTATTTCTAGAGTGGAGTCACCCGCTTTCAGGCAGCTAATTAGCATGATAGCGGCGTCAAACGGCATATGGCACGGAGAACATGTTCCAAGTACCTGGACACAGTGGACAGTAAATGGTAAATGGTAAATGGGTTATACTTGTACAGCACTTTTCTACCTTCAAGGTACTCAAAGCGCTTTGACACTATTTCCACATTCACCCATTCACACACACATTCACACACTGATGGTGGGAGCTGCCATGCAAGGCCCTAACCACGACCCATCAGGAGCAAGGGTGAAGTGTCTTGCTCAAGGACACAACGGACATGACGAGGTTGGTAGAAGGTGGGGATTGAACCAGGAACCCTCAGGTTGCTGGCACGGCCACTCTCCCAACTGCGCCACGCCGTCCCCGTCCCCGTGAGCACATAAACATGGAAAGCAAGCTAAAGACGACACTCCAAACTCTGCCTCTGCTCATCATTCATCACTGAAGGTACACACACTTTGTCAATTCTCTTATATACTCTTTCATTCTAGACTTCGTTTTTGATTATCACATCACTCTAAATGTATAGATTATAAAGTTCACAAACATAAAGAGGGATCCTAGTGGGCCAGGCCAATCTTTCCTTTTCTCTAAACTAAAAGTTGGGAAATGCGTAGAGTGTTCTGGGCTTCACTGAAGACATGATTTTATTTCACAATTCCTTGAGAGAAAAAAAGGCCTGGTTAGGCGTGTGTATAGCAGTATGTGTGCTGTATATAGTGACATGACATATAATCATGTCATGTGTGCCTTCCTTGGGTGAAGCCAGGTTTACAGCTATGTTGTGACATGTTGTTATTATGCTGTTTGTTACTTATGTATGTTATGTTGCAGCTATTTAAAATAGTTTTGTCAATTTGTTCTGGCCCAAAATAAATTGGCCCTTTGGAACATATCTTTGTTTTTGTGTGTTGTACGTAGACCACATTGCTTAGCAGAGTTCAGTGATGCAAATGCATGTCAAGTTGATCAACAGATTGTATTATTCTCCAGTGCAATAACAGCACTGAAAGGAAGGCTAAAAGGGCATTAATGGGAGCCTTAAAAATGAAAAAAGGAGTAACTAAATAGTTACTTTTCACAGTAACGCATTACTTTTTGGTGTAAGTAACTGAGTTAGTAAGTGAGTTACTTTTGAAATAAAGTAACTAGTAACTGTAACTAGTTACTGGTTTTCAGTGACCAACCCAACACTGATTACCACATTATTCACAATAATTTACAACACTTGTATTTAGGTGATTATTTATGTAAACTCAAATTAAATGTTTATTTTACCAATAATGAAGCTGTTGTATTTTGACATTTTTGACATAATATTACAAGTTTATTTTCATTGAGTTTCTTTTTTTTCCTTACACTTCTGGTTAGAAGATGATGCATTAACAAAACTGAAATAATTTTGTTGCCCATAACCTAACATTATTACAGCTGTTATAATTTAGAATACATTCAAATTATAACCTTTTTGGTTTCACATTATTAAAGTTGTGATCTTCCGACATGATCATATTTGACTTATATAACTACTTTTTCTTGTAGTAATTTAATAATTAAAAAATGTAATATGTAATAATTTTGTAAAAGTAATACGTTTATTAATAATAATAATAATAATAATAATAATAATAACAATAGTAAAAAAATGAATAAGTAATTTAATAAAATAACACATTATTTTATTAAAATTTAAATTACGATTAAGGTCATCATTTTGTTTCTATCATAATACCATGGCTTTAAGCTCATCAAATTATAAAACACAGTTATCAATACAGTCATCTGGTTAGATGGATTTCCTAAATTGAATATTGAATAAAATCGGAATATAATGACATTACAACTGTAATTTTGTATAACAGTTTTACTCCCGAAAAACCCCCAGCTTTTTATTAGTTTAAAGAGATTTTTTTAATTATCCACATTGTAATGACTATAATAACAACATAATGATGAATAATAAAGTAATAATAATGACTAATTTTGTGTGTTTAAGACATTATATCTCTGAGTTTAAAATTCAACCAGAAGCTTGCCAGAAGCTCGTGGATGGCTACCAAAAGCGCCTTATTGCAGTGAAACTTGCCAAGGGACATGTAACCAAGTATTAACATTGCTGTATGTATACTTTTGACCCAGCAGATTTGGTCACATTTTCAGTAGACCCATAATAAATTCATAAAAGAACCAAAATTCATGAATGTTTTTTTGTGACCAACCAGTATGTGCTCAGAATCAGAATCAGAATCAGAAATACTTTATTAATCCCCGAGGGGAAATTAAAATTTTCAGCACACCAATCACTCTATCACAAAAAAATAAGAGTTGTAGAAAGTATTGGAAACTCAAGACAGCCATGATATTATGTTCTTCACATGCATGTAAACTTTTGACCACGACTGTATATGAAAGGCCAAGAAAGCAGTTGTTCTTTAACCTTCCCACAAGACACAAAGGTCTCTTTTGTAAAAAAAAAAAAAGACACTGCTTTGTTGAATTCATTGGCGGTACACTTGCAATTAATTACAACTGAATAAATAATGCGCACAGAGCTATTTAGAGGTTTTATACTGGAGACATTGAAGGCCATTTATTACCCGGGTCAGTGTGTGTGAGGGGGGGAGATAAGCCAGGCGGCAGCGGCGGCGTCGCATTGAAACGGGCGAAACGGGTAGAATTTAGAATGCCAATTAAAAACCAGGAGACAATCGCGACATAAATCACAACTTGGGCGAAACTATCGATCCAACAGAAGCGACTTTTTCTGAAACCGGGGCGGGGAGGGGGAAAAAAAGGTTTCAAAATGAAACAAATAAACAAGTAGTTTGTTTCTGAGTGTCCGGGGAGGCAGGTGAAGCCTGCCCTTATTACCAATGTCAAAGATTCAATTAAGCAGGAGGGAAGCAAACGATCCCAATGAACTAATGATTAATCCGGCAGCTCTATTTACTAAATGTACCAGAATGCATTAGAGGCATAAGTTAATGGGGACAGGACATCAATTCAAATACAAATGAAGCGCATTTGCATCGGATGCTTATTGACTGGTGTAACAAAACGAATTACAAAAGGTAATCTGCTTATAAAGCCGGGGAGACGGATGAAACATGATTGCGGACATATCTACGATCTGCTCGCGCTCGCCTGAAGAAATGACAACGTCAATACAAACATATCGAGCGCTTTGTTGTCAAAATAAAACATCTGTTCAAATTACCGCCGCAGTCAGGGATCAGTTAAGGTGATTTCCTGTCGGGCTTTCAGGATTTCGATTGAGGCGTGCGTGTGTCGGGCGTGATGCATTCAGGGAACCTGCGAGAAGCTGGCCTCCCGACCCGGCGGAAAATTAACACGGATACGGTCTGTCGTTTCGTGCTCATATGTAAGGCTGGCTGCCAATTCCTGGTACCTGGGAATCGATACCCATGCTCAATTTTCGGTTCTTTTGGGGACCTATTATGCAAAACCAACTTTTCATACCTATTGGTACCTGTTTTTGTGTGTTTGGGATCTGCATAAGTCTCGGAAATGTGACATCAAACCATGGAGGCATGGCGGAGATATTTAAAGGTATACTGAATTTTCCAGTACCATAAGGTGCACCGGATTATGGTCACCTAATGGTTAGAGTGTCCGCCCTGAGATCGGTAGATCGTGAGTTCAAACCCCGGCCGAGTCATACCAAAGACTATAAAATGGGACTCACTACCTTCCTGCTTGGAGCATCAAAGGTTGGAGTTGGGGGTTAAATCACCAACAATGATTATAGGGCGCCTTAAAGGAGTCATATTATTATAATTGTTTTTTCTAAATGTAAAACACTTCCTTGTGGTCTACATCAGTGGTCCCCAACCTTTTTGTAACTGCGGACAAATGCTTGTAAAATTTGTCCCACGGACCGGGGGGGGGGGGGGTATTTTTATTTGTTTTTGTCATAAAAAAATACAATCATGTGTGCTTACGGACTGTATCCCTGCAGACTGTATTGATCTATATTGTTATATAATGTAGGAACCCGAAATATTAATAACAGAAAGAAACAACCCTTTTGTGTGAATTAGTTTAAATGGGGGAGGGAGGTTTTTTGGGTTGGTGCACTAATTGTAAGTGTATCTTGTATTTTTTAATGTAGATTTCTTTTTTTTTTAAAGTAAACAAAAGTAAATAAAAATCTTCTTTTTTTTTCTTTTTTTTTTTTTTAATTCTTGTGCAGCCCGGTACCAATCGATCCACGGACCGGTGGTTGGGGACCACTGGTCTACATAACATGTAATGGTGGTTCTTTGGTCAAAATGTTGCATGGATGATGTTTTACAAATCATCTTCAAGCTGCTTTCTGACAGTTGCTTCTGGATGCGCCGTTTTGTGGGCTGTCTTATTTACGTGGCTCACCTTCTGCAGCGTCTTCTCCCCGTCATCTTTGTTGTAGCGGTGTAGTGTGCAAGGACGGGAGTGGAAGAAGTGTCAAAAGATGGAGCTAACTGTTTTAATGACATTTAGACTTTACTTAAATCAATAACGGAGCAGCATCTTCTCATCCGGAAACAACAAAATGTTTTGTTTTTCGAAAGAAACGTCTGACCGGAACTCTCTAATAACTATAGTTCCTTGGATGGATAATGTAAACTCACTATAACAGTATGTTTTAGCGCTTTCATGGCTTGTTGACTGGCAGATATAAGTAAGAACTTTACACTATTTTATATTAGAAAAGGCAACAGTGGAGGAAGAATGTCCCATAACAAGAAGATAGAGAAAAAGAAGAAGCTTATCGACTACGGTGTCTCCACGGAATACAAAGGCGGACGCGCTTTTTTTCAGGATTTATGCAGATCCCAAATACAGATCAGCAGGTACCAGAAGGTAAGAAAAGTTGCTTTTGCATAATATTGCGAAACAAAACGCCAGATAATATGTCTTACCTTATACACACACCATTATAATACTCATATGTTTAAGCACAGTACAATCCATCAAACATTGCGACTTCATAGCTTACCAAAGTCGTACTAAAACATTTCGATATATTTTTGACCGCTGTGTGTAATGTTCTCTATTGCATACTTGCCAACCCTCCCGGATTTTCCGGGAGACTAAACTATGGCATAGTTTAGTTAGCTGAGGTATATAATGTACAGTGTATTTTGTCAAAAACTGTATGTGTGTAACGTATTTCTTGTGCTGAGCATTCATAAATCTGCTGCAAAAGACGTACTGGTTGAGGCTCGCAGTAATCCGGCCTCCTGGTGGTAGAGGGCGGTAGTGATCCCAGAGATCATTCCTCGGCCGCAGAAGAAAAAAAAAAAAAAAAAAAATTTTGCAAGCGATTGTTTATTTCCTCTAGCCTGGACTTTTATTAAAAACATGGAGGATTACATATGTAAAATAAAACAGTTTTCTAAACTGGACTTTCAATCGAAGCAGGATGTAATAATTAAAGGTATACCAACGCCGGAGCTAAAAGGTTTGCTTTTGACTTCGGGACAGAAGACCCGTTCTTTTCAAACGGCGTAGTACACACGCAAAGGCTGTCCAGCAAGAAAGGTAAGACCATAATAATGTTTTTTTTTATTAAATGTGCTTTTTTGTGTGCTACAGTTGTGTAAAGAATGCTGGTATGAGCTTTTAAACATAACCCGTTAACTGCTGCCAATCACATGGTGAATAAGATACTATTTAGGGTTCATATGTTTGTAAATCTGACTGTGATGATGCAGTGCCTCACCAGACATTAACCTCACCGCACGCCACTGATATATATATATATATATATATATATATATATATATATATATATATATATATATATATATATATATATATATATATATATATATATATATATATATATATATATATATATATATATATATATATATATATATATATATAGCTAGCTAGAATTCACTGAAAGTCAAGTATTTCATACATATATATGGATATGAAAAATATATGAAATACTCGAGTTGGTGAATTCTAGCTGTAAATATACTCCTCCCCTCTTAACCACGCCCCAACCACGCCCCCGCACTAACCACGCCCCAACCACACCCCCGCCACACCCCGACCACGCCCCACGCCCCACCTCCCGGAATCGGAGGTCTCAAGGTTGGCAAGTATGGTATTGTCAATGGAAAATATAAAATGTTGGTGTTGTTTCCTTGAGTCATATTGCCATTATATTGCAGTCTACATGTATCCCTATGTTTGACTGTCATCTACTGGTCACACTTATCGTTACACCATGTACCAAATAAAACTGCTTCGAGGTCGGTAAGCAAAACCAGAATTATTCCGTACATTAGGCGCACCGGGTTATAAGGCGCACTGTCGATTTTTGAGAAAATTAAAGGATTTTAAGTGCGCCTTACAGTCCGAAAAATACGGTATATATTTGTACTTCCTCCAAAGAGCCATTTTGGAATTGCATACTGTGCATGCCTCCCTGAATGCGGACTTGCAAGCACTCAAAGAACGTCCCGACTGGGAGAATCAACACACTCGTTAATTTAATCAGAAACGGCATTTTTGTATTGAAGTGAATTAATAAACTCATATCATGTTTTGCTTATGGTGAAGATTTACATACAACTTGGAGAAGGCGAACCACCAAGTTTAATTAAATAGTGGTATTTCAGTTTGAGCACATAATAAGATAAGGCCCCTTAGTTTGATATTCGCAGGTGGATTGGATCACTTCTCGTAGGAAAAGAGGCTCTAATTGGGACTTCGGAATGCAAAAGTGATAGCCCTATCCTTGAGAAGAGACTACCTGTCTAGCTCAACACCAACATTTAAATTATGACTTAGAGCAGTTGTCTTCCAGACACTTACACGCGAACATCTCTTTTTATGGTCAGGATGGGCTCTCCTGACTTAGCACACACTCACAGAGACAGGAAGGAGGAATATAAAACTGATGTTTTGGCCTTTTTAAGTTAGAAGAGACATACATTTTTGACTTTCTCCTACAGGCGCTGCAGTCCTGAATAATGATGCTCGCTTGTAATAAAGCAACTTTTGGTTCAGTAAAGCGTCTCCGAAGTCTCTTTTGATCCAGCCGCACTGTCCGGACGAGGATGACAAGACCAGAAATACACTTCAATATCTACATATTTTCTAATTAGACTTCTTGTTTATGTGTCTGCAAAGATTCCACCCCTCTAACATTAGCATCCAACGTAACAATTTGCTCACGCATTTGTTCACAAAGTGGTGACCCTCGCCCCATCCTTGTTTGTAAAATAACTGAGCATTTCATTGAAAATGCTTTTATACCCAATCATGGCACCCACCTGTTCCCAAATAGCCTGTTCACCTGTGGGATGTTGCAAAGAAGTGTTTGATGAGCATTCCTCAACTTTCTCAGTCTTTTTTGCCACTTGTGCCAGCTTTTTTGAAACATCTTGCAGGCATCAAATTCCAAATGAGCTAATATTTGCAAAAAACAACAACGTTTTCCAGTTTGAACATTAAATATCTTGTCTTTGCGGTCTATTCAATTGAATATAGGTTGAAAAGGATTTGCAAATCATTTTATTCTGTTTTTATTTACCATTTACACAACGTGCCAACTTCACTGGTTTTGGGTTTTGTACATGCTGGTAGAAAATGTCTCTACTAGCCTGACTGTACATGCTGCCAACTGCCATTAAACCATATGGGAGGCGGGAATTTCCCACACTCTCTTGTGCCAGCCTGGGATCTCTAGAAGGGGGGGATGGTACCATCCGCCAGAGGGGATGGCGACTATAGCCATGTGCAGGACCATCCCCCTTGAGAGTCTGAAGAAATTGCAGAAATAAAAATACGTCTTCCTGTGTTGGGCGGGTGACAGGCCAACACTTAATCCCGGCTTTGTTCTTGTACATAGACCAACATGAAAGACCACTTCTGCGGATTGTTTCTCTTCGGTCCCTTGGGGTCGCCAAGCGCTATCTTATCAATGCCGCGCTCTTAACAACCGTCCTAAACCAGAGGAAAATATTCAACAATATGGAGGGAAATCCATCCTCGGACTAATGACACTCTGGCTTTCTTGTCTAGTAAGTGATTTTTCTAAGGAGGAGGGGTTGAAAATGGAAAATTCCATTTGATGTTTTCGATCTGGCATTGATCACGGAGCATTCTGAAAGTAGGATTATCGGCTCGGCCCGGCTCTCTCTCAGATGTCAAAGATCCTCAAGAAGCCTTGTAAAGTGCGCTGCCTTCAGGCGGCCGATGCACTGCTTATGAACCCGTCAAAAAGAGCACCTGTCTACATATTAATGAGGCACTCCGCCAGGGTCCTCTTCCCACACGTACCTGTCCACTGCTCTGAGAGCATCGCCGCTTTTCCAGGAAATCTCGCACCCGCTTCTCCTCGGCGGAACCAACTCTCAGCGTCATCTTCCAGTCAAGGCCCGGAAGATGTAGTTAGACGACACATTAGTAACACTTATCAGTCCCTGCAGGAATCGCGCCAATGCACGCAAATTCGACCACACTGTACGCGGTCTCGCAACTCTATTCAATGCCTGCAAGTTCTCCGCACATTTTCACCGATCGAATTCATCCCTGAGTGGCGTTCAAACATCAGAAACCAATCAGATGTGTTTCTTGTGCAGACGTAGCAGGAACGGCTATTTATAGCTCAAACCGCACAATTGTCGTCCTCTTGCGTTGGTAAATGTAGTTGTGGGGAGGCGTGGCCGGCAGACCGACAGCGAGGCAGGGCACGCCGGGGCCGACCCCGAGATGGCGGCGAGGAGGCGTGGCCAGCGGGGCAGCGGCAAGGCGGGACGCGCCGGGATCGACGCCGAAACAAATATCAGGTGCGTGGATCGCCCACCTGGGCACAATTATATAATCTTCTCCCAGTGTGTAAAAGGGGCGGCAGCCGAGAACGTCGGGGCAGAAGGAGTTGGAGAGCCAACAGTGGATGCAGCGCGGAAGACAGCGAGAGGCAGACAAAGACGACGCGGCAGGCTGAAAAGCGGACCGAAGAGCGAGCAGGAAGAGGAGCTGATAAGCGACCTGAAGAGACTGAGTATTATTGAAAAATAAACAAAGTCAAAACTGCTCGAAGTCATGTCTGTGATTGGTGGTCCAGCGGAAGACTGTCACAGTGATTGAGACTTTTATTAGTAGGTTGCACAGTGAAGTACATATTCCGTACAATTGACCACTAAATGGTAACACCCGAATAAGTTTTTCAACTTGTTTAAGTCGGGGTCCACTTAAATTGATTCATGATACAGATATATACTATCATATATACTATCATCATAATACAGTCATCACACAAGATAATCACATTGAATTATTTACATTATTTACAATCAGGAGTGTGGAGGGGGGGGTGGGGTGGGGGGGTGGGGGGGTGGGGATATGGACATCAAGTAGTGGACATAGAGAGAGAGAGAGAGAGAGAGAGAGAGAGAGAGAGAGAGAGAGAGAGAGAGAGAGAGAGAGATCAGAAGGCATAAGAAAAAGAATCTGCATTTGATTGTTTACATTTGATTATTAGCAATCCGGGGAGGGTGTTAGTTTAGGGTTGTAGCTGCCTGGAGGTGAACTTTTATAGCGGTTTTGAAGGAGGATAGAGATGCCCTTTCTTTTATACCTGTTGGGAGCGCATTCCACATTGATGTGGCATAGAAAGAGAATGAGTTAAGACCTTTGTTAGTTCGGAATCTGGGTTTAACGTGGTTAGTGGAGCACCCCCTTGTGTTGTGGTTATGGCGGTCATTTACGTTAAGGAAGTAGTTTGACATGTACTTCGGTATCAGGGAGGTGTAGCGGATTTTATAGACTAGGCTCAGTGCAAGTTGTTTAACTCTGTCCTCCACCTTGAGCCAGCCCACTTTAGAGAAGTGGGTAGGAGTGAGGTGGGATCTGGGGTGGAGGTCTAGAAGTAACCTGCATTAGTATAGTATAGTATAGTATAGCAGCAAAAAACAACACACATCCTAGTAGGGTGGTACGGTATTAGTATAGTACCGCGATACTAATGAATCATATTCGGTATTATACCGCCTCTAAAAAGTACCGGTCCGACACCCCCCCCCCCCCGCAAACCATTCGTCGTCACGTCTGTCATTGCTGGTTTACGAGCAGAGGAGCATGTTCGGCAGCGCACAATCCCGGAGTACTTACAAACAGACACAGTGGGTAGACAGAAAAGGGAGAACGGACGCATTTTGGCTTGACAACTAACGATAAAGGTGAAGTTATAACACTGAAACGCCCTCAGGAAGAGATGCTTTAAGACATGGCTAGTTAGCGGCTAAAGTCCAGCCCCAGTCGTCAGTGATTTTAGCTACTTCTAAATCACTAATCCTCGCCTCCATGGCGACAAATAAAGTAAGTTTCTTACAAGTATCATCCCTGCAGGACGAGGAATAGCTAAACGTGTTTCACTACAAACCGTAGGAGGATATAAAAGCTCACCGGCAACAAAAAGATGAATGTAAACAAATGCCATGGGTGGATCTACGCCTGACATCCACTGTAACGATACCAAGTACGGGACCGTATCTAGTCGATACTACTATGATTACGTCGATATTTTTTGGCATCACAACATCTTGAGGACTTTGATTATGACCAATGTATAATCCTGTAACTACCTGGTATCGGATTGATACCCAAATTTGTGGTATCAT
Organism: Entelurus aequoreus; assembly: GCF_033978785.1. Taxonomy (NCBI): domain Eukaryota; kingdom Metazoa; phylum Chordata; class Actinopteri; order Syngnathiformes; family Syngnathidae; genus Entelurus; species Entelurus aequoreus. Next base: position 20,095,885 of record NC_084732.1, read on the forward strand.
CCAAAACTAATGTAAAGTATCCAAACAACAGAAGAATAAGTGATTATTACATTTTAAGGTAGAGTAAGTGTAGATAACACATGTTAAAAGAGAAAGTGGGCAGATATTCACAAGTAGATTGATAATTCATTTCCTACCACTTGTCCTTAATAATTTTGACAAAATAATAGAATGATAAATGACACGATATGTTACTGCATATGTCAGCAGACCAAATTAGGAGCCTTTGTTTACTTACTTACTACTAAAAGACAAGTTGCCTAGTATGTTCACTATTTTATTTAAAGACCAACTTGCAATAAGAAACATATGTTTAATGTACCGTAAGATTTTTTGGTAAAATAAAGCCAATAATGCAATTTTTTATGGTTCCCTTTATTTAGAAAAGTATCCAAAAAGTACCAAAAAGTATCAAAATAATTTTGGTACCGATACCGGTACCAAAATGTTTTAGTTTACATATATTTATATAACCCCTATTTATCCAGGGTAAGACAATTTAAATTATTTTTCATTTTCTAAAATAGCAAAGAGCCAGCATTTACATTAGAGTTGTTGAAGTGTGATGATATTCTCCTATGTCTCTCAATAACCAACAAAAATTGCCGCTTTAGACGGATCTCAATAGTTCACAAATGTGCTTAACGTTCTGGGGTAAATGTGTTGGATTATAAATAAAACTTTAAGATGGACAAACACTTTTCAAGCATAAAAACATGCAAAATGTCTGCAACTTGTGGACGATAGAGAAGACAACCGAGAATAAAGAAGTATTTGGTCGCGTTTCTTTCGGTAATTGTAATTCATTATTACGATTATTAGTTCTAGTTAGTTAAAGCATTACATTAATTTGACACTGAGCTCTAAGTATGTGCTTTTATCGTCATCTAATGTTTCTACTTTTAAGTCTGTGCGGTACAAAATGAGTAAAACATCAATAGTATTTGTTTCGTAATTTCTGTTGCAGTCCTGTACTTTTTGAGGTTAAGGTTTCACGAAACACTTTGATAAACATTGATAACAAATTCATAAAACCACAAGTTGATTCAAAGTTATTGAAAAAAATAAAAATAATGAAATACACACATATATCTATATATGTTAATAAAAATATATTAATTAATGTACATATATATATTTTATTTTTTTTCATAAATATATATATACATGTATATGAATATATAATGAAAAATACATATTCAAAATTTAAAAGTAAAAACTAATTATTTAGAAAACAGTCAGATTTGATACATTACTACGGATATTGAAAATATATAATAATAAAATAAGTCTTACATCTTATAATATTGTATCTATAATTATATATACATGCATGTATATATATATATATATATATATATATATATATATATATATATATATATATATATATATATATATATATATATATATATCAATCAATTAATCAATGTTTATTTATATAGCCCTATACATATATATATATATATATATATATATATATATATATATATATATATATATATATATATATATACACAGTATATATACATACATACATAGATAGTACTTTATTGATTCCTTCAGGAGAGTTCCCTCAGGAAAATTAAAAACATACATACATATACACTTATATACATATATACATACATGTACATGTATATTATAAATATATATATATATATATATATATATGTATATATATATATTTATGCATATATTATAAATAATACATATTTAAAAATCGAAACGAAAAGCAATTTATTTCGAAAATAAATCAGAAAATAATTTCAGATTTCATACATTACTACAGATATTGAAAATATGTAACAATATAATTAGTCTTGAATATTATTAACATTGAAGTCCATGGAAAAGCATGTCAATATAAAATTCTGACATTATTTCTATTAAAAACTGAACTTTATAACTACTGTGTTTTGGCCAATAGAATCAGAATCAGAAATACTTTTTTTAATCCCCCGAGGGGAAAATTCAGATATCTTCTCATTGTGTTATTACAGGAACTCTATTCGATATCATTAATCCCTTTTAGACCAAGATGAAGCGTGAAGTGAGCAAAAGGCATATGAGACGACACATGTTCCAGTCAAGTGTGGCACTTAAAAGGCATGCGCGTATGAGCAATAAACCTCTTATTAGACTGAAATGAGTGATGCTGTTGTTGTGATAGCAGTGTTTACTCTCAGGGTGTGCTAGTGGACTCAGGGGTGTGGGGTGGGCTGCAAGCAGCATGCTTGAACTGTAATTGATAATGTAAAGGCAGATGGGGGTCTCCAGGGAGACTGAAAGAATCCAAGCAGATGGCCAAATTGCTGCTTATTTATGTGGAGCGCAGGACTCTGCTCCCCCCGGTCCACATGGTATGATAGATCATTATAGCGCTCTGTGCATAAACCACAATATGCTTTTAAATCTGGAGCGGGCCAACAAGCCCATGTTGTCGTATTTCAGCGTCGCTCCGGGGATAGGCAACCTGTGCTCTGGTGAATCAAATTAAAAGACCTCGCACCCTTGTTTAGTGTCCCATCTGCACCAGTGGAATCTGTTCAGGTCCCCGATGTCGTATAATTCTGAACGCAACAAGGGTTTTGGGTGAAATTTGCACTTTTTTGAGACAGCGGATTAGTTTATCGACTAAATGATGTCAATATCTGAGGACAGACAGTAATTAAAGTGTAGGGCTGAATCAGCTTCATGAATCAAGACTATGCATGATATGCTGCTGGCTGCTATTATTCAAACAACCTGAACAACACAAAGAAAAATGCTTGTATCTTTATTTTTGTTTTTTTATCAAAGCTGCACCCCAAAACTCAGTTTCGAAGGAATGTGTCATGGAATTGATAGCAATCATCCATGAGTGATATTAACCTCACATGTATAAACTGTACACTTGTAAATGTATTTATGATGAGTGCTATTCACAGTTTAACAATATCAACGCAGTATTTGAACTAGTTCCTCATTCTCTTTTATTTCTCTTTTATATATATATATATATATATATATATATATATATATATATATATATATATATATATATATATATATATATATATACTTATATATATATATATATATATATATATATATATATATATATATATATATATACTTATATATATATATATATATATATATATATATATATATATATATATATATATATATATATATATATATACATATATATATATATATATATATATATATATATATATATATACTTATATATATATATATATATATATATATATATATATATATATATATATATATATATATATATATATATATATATATATATATATATATATATATATATATATATATATATATATATATATATATATATATATATATATATATATATATATATATATATATATATATATATATATATATATATATATATATATATATATATATATATATATATATATATGTGGATGTATGTATATATGTGGATGTATGTATATATATATATATATATATATATATATATATATATATATATATATATATATATATATATATATATATATATATATATATATATATATATATATATATATATATATATATATACATATAGTACATACACATATATACATACATATATATAAATATATACATACATATATATAAATATATACATACATATATATAAATATATACATACATATGAATAGATGTATACATATATACATATACATACATACATATAAACATATGCATACATACATATGTACGTATATATACATATACATAAATACATATGTACGTATATATATATAAGACTTATTTCTCACACTTTTATGAGTGGGAGCATTTTGGATCCCTGAGACCTTTATTGTGATTTTTTTCATTTATCAAAAAAATAATAATACATCAATAGTAATGTTGTACTGAATTGTTGCCATAAAAAACAGGGTTTTCTTTAAAAATGGCATAAAACACACACACACACACACACACACACGCACACACACACACACACACACACATGCACACACACACACACACACACACATGTATATATATATATATAGGTGTGTGTTCGTGTGTGTGTGTTTTATGCCCTTTTTAAAGAAAACCCTGTTTTTTATGGCAAAAATTCATTACAACATTACTATTGATGTATTATTATTTTTTTGAAAAATTAAAAAAATCACAATAAAGGTCTCAGGGATCCAAAATGTTCCCACTCATAAAAGTGTGAGAAATAAGTCTTATCAAGATTTATTATTTTTACTTTCAAGACGTAAATCTGTAGATCAACTTCAGAGCTATCCGTCAACGATACGTATTTTTTATTTATTATTTGTTTGAGCAGTGACAGTTTCCAAGTAAAAAAAAACTGCATTCGCGGCATCTTCGTGTTATTAGTGTCAATATTGCAATATGTTCCTGTTACATTACACCTGTTCGCCCATTCATTCCACTTTTTATGTTTTCCGGTGTAAAAGTATTTCTAAAATGGCCAATAAAAAAATTTCCTCTCGGCCTTAAATGGCCCCCGGGCCCCACTTTGGACACCCTTGCTCTACACTAATATTAATCTACTTGTTAATTTCCTGTTAATTTCTGCTTATTTTCTGCTGTAACTAATTCCATCCACACTTCTTAAACTTTACCAAACACTTATTTCTTGATGTTGACTAAAGCTAGCTTAGCGGTTAGCTTAGCTATGAGCATGCCTGTTCCTGGCTTGGTCTCGGTGTGTAACATGTTTAGCATCGTCCTTCTGTGATAAAGATAGGTGATAACGACACATAAGACACTAAGACATGCAGTTTGTTTGCTATAGAGGAGACCATTATTAGCATAGGGGAGCGTCTCCACACTGTGTATGGATTGGAGACACATAAATAACTGCTAGTTACTTGTCAGCGGGGGGTTTAAAAATAAATACAGCATCAGCCTAATTATTTCCTATGAGAAAATATTTGTTGGTTGACCAAAGAGCTACCTGACCAGAATCTAGAACTAAAAAGAGAGAAGAAAAAAAACAAGCAATTTTTTTAAACGGAGTGCAGTAAGTCAGCATTTAGCGCGTTTTGATGACACGCGTTCATTATCTTCGATCAGCGGTTGCGAGCGCCGACACAGACGGATCGGTTAATATGGCAGAGGCCAATTTGATTCCCTCCTTTTCCCCCCCTGGGTTAACTCCATTAATGTCACCTCAGACCGACCATTTCATATTTACTAAGACTCTTTCATCCACCCGCGCCGTAATTGGCGGCGCTGAAATTACACCGCGTGCTCGCCCTTCATCTCGTGAAAGATGCTTCGATACTAACCAGCTTTACACCAGGCCAGCTGTTCCTAATCATTTGTACCATTTTTTTTCCATTTTCAGACAAAACATACGTCAATAAACCCAGAGGGGCACAGAAAATTCCATCCAAGGTCAATATGATGGATTCGACCTAAAATTTTAAATATTGATTTTTAATTTTTTTCCCCTATTTTTATCTTAAATCATACATATGTGGTTTTGTTGTTGTTGTTGTTTTTTTACCAACATTTAAAAAAGTTTCTGCTATTGCCAGAAAAGGAACAAGCATAATGTTACTGCAGTAAGGTGGCAATTTATTTTTAATTCTTCACAATTTTTACACATTTTTATTTATTTTTTAATTTTTCTTTGACGCTTCTGAAAGAGTGGCAGCCTATCACAGTAGCTCATTTGACTTCCTTCATTTTACTTAAATTTTATTAGGGATGTCCGATAATAACAGACTGCCGATATTATCGGCCGATAAATGCTTTAAAATTTAATATCGGAAATTATCGGTATCGATTTCAAAATTATCGGTATCGGTTTCAAAAAGTACAATTTATGACTTTTTAAAATGCCGCTGTGTACACGGACGTAGGGAGAAGTACAGATCGCCAATAAACCTTAAAGGCACTGCCTTTGCGTGCCGGCCCAGTCACATAATATATACAGCTTTTCACACACAGGTGAATGCCACGCATACTTGGTCAACAGCCATACAGGTCACACTGAGGGTGTCCGTATAAACAACTTTAACACTGTTACAAATATGCGCCACACTGTGAACCCACACCAAACAAGAATGACAAACACATTTCGGGAGAACATCCGCACCGTAACACAACATAAACACAACAGAACAAATACCCAGAACCCCTTGCAGCACTAACTCTTCCGAGACGCTGCAATATACACCCCCCCCCCCCCCCACCGGCCCCCAACCCCGCCCACCTCAACCTCATTATGTCCCAAATTCCAAGCTGCTGTTTTGAGGCATGGTAAAAAAAATAATGCACTTTGTGACTTCAATAATAAATATGGCAGTGCCATGTTGGCATTTTTTTCCATAACTTGAGTTGATTTATTTTGGAAAACCTTGTTACATTGTTTAATGCATCCAGCGGGGGAATCACAACAAAATTAGGCATAATAATGTGTTAATTCCACGACTGTATATATCGGTATCGGTTGATATCGGTATCGGTAATTAGGAGTTGGACAATATCAGAAAGCCATTATCGGACATCTCTAGTGTTTACATAACAGAATATAGCAGTAACATCTTTGCACACTCTTGGCATTCTTTCGATGAGCTTCAAGCACACCATTTAAAGTTAAACTAGGTGTGCTGAAATTAACCTCTGCATTTGACCCATATGCTTGTTCGCCCCTTGGGAGGTGAGGGGAGCAGTGAGCAGCAGCGTTGGCCGCGCCCGGGAATCATTTTTGGTGATTTAACCCCCAAATCCAAACCCTTAATGCTGAGTGCCAAGCAAGGAGGTAATGGGTCCCATTTTTATAGTCTTGGGTATGACTCGGCCGGGGTTTGAACTCACAACCTACCGATCCCAGGGCAGACACCCTAACCACAAGGCCACTGAGAAGGTGACTACCTCTTAAAGCTCATCGAGAGAATGCCAAGAGTGTGCGAAAAAGTAATCAGAGCAAAGGGTGGCTATTCTGAAGAAACTAGACTATAAAACATGTTTTCAGTTATTTTACCTTCTTTTTTGTTAAGTGCATAACTCCACATGTGTTCATTCATAGTTTTGATGCCTTCAGTGACAATCTACAATGTAAATAGTCATGAAAATAAAGAAAACGTGTACTGTATATATATTGCGAGAATCAGTTTGATTTGAGAATCGTGTTGATTTAAGAATCGACTCTGAATCAAATTGGAATCATTGCATTTTGATATATTCCAAAAGCCTCAAGGCGACAAATGTTAGAATGAAGTGAAAGTTGAACGAGGTTACTGTATGTGCAAGAAAAAACAAGCGTGTGGATGGAGAGTAAATGTGTCATTAAAGGAGGAATGCACAACGCCTGCCTGGGCCTCCCATATTCTGCATTCCACAGTAACACCAGCGAATATTAATATTTGCTTTTCATTTTAAGCGTCGGCGTGAGTCTGCTGGCCCAAAGGCGTGAATGGAGGAGGAGAGCGTTTAAGGTGGCCAATGGTAGCTTCTCAACGGATTTTATGGAAGAAAATACACATTTGCTGGCTTTTTACTACCGATTATCAAACATAAATAAGAAACAATTACAACATGGTTAATACGCCATAAGACCGCAATAAAATCTCCTCTTTCGAATGCATTGTTGTTCTTCAGGTAATGTTTCATGCATGGTGTGACTGGATTGTTATTGTGAGGCTGTCAATCATTAGCTTTGATTGGTGGAAATGAGTCATATGTCATTGATTTTTGGGTCAATTTTTTTGATACCAAAGACGAGCCCTAATAACTTCCAGGGGTCGGCAACCCAAAATGTTGAAAGAGCCATATTGGACCAAAAATACAAACAAAAAATCTGTCTGGAGCCACACAAAATTAAAAGCCTTATATAAGTGTTATAATGAAGGCAACACATTGTGTGTTTATATTAGCTATATTAGCCTACTATCAAAATTACTTTAAAAGTCTTATATAAATGTTATAATGAATGCAACACATGATGTAAGTGTATGTATTAGCTATATTAGCCTACTATCAAAATTATTTTAAAAGTCTTATGTAGGTGTTATAATGAAGGCAACACATGATGTAAGTTTCTATATATTAGCTATATTAGCCTACTATCAAAGGCTGACGCAAATCTTCGTTGACAGAAATATTGTATTTTTATTTTTATTCTACACATTTTTGCAATATTGGAAATCATTAGTAAAATGGAGGCTTCTCACATGATGAGATAACTCCTGGAAATTACTGTCTTAGAATGGCCAAAGGTATAGATGTGTGTGTCCAAGTTTAAGGAAACGGCAGGCTGTCTTCTTCTAATGGATTTATTACAATCTTTGCAAGCTGGCTAACATTTGCTGTGGTCTGGAACAACATGGCACACAAACAACTATGAGAAATGCAGCCCATACTACATACAGATAATGTGTCATGAGACATGCAAATATAAATTCAATACACAGAGGACAAAAGTTAAGGAAATTAAATGAGCTCAAATATAGCTACAAACGAGGCATAACGATGCAATATGTACATACAGCGAGCCTAAATAGCATGTTAGCATCGATTAGCTTGCTGTCATGCACTGACCAAATATGCCTGATTAGCACTCCAACAAGTCAATAACATCAACAAAGCTCACCTTTGTGCATTCACGCACAGCATAAAAGGTTTGGTGGACAAAATGAGGCAAAGAAGGAGTGGCATAAAATATGTCTGTCTGTGGCAGCGTCGAGGAAAGTCGTACATGTAAACACACTACGATGAGTTCAAGGATCGCTGAAATTAGTAGGACAAAACGGTGCTTGCCAAATACTCTCATCAGTGAAGCATGTTTAACATAAACAGTGGGATTTCTAACAATTAGGAAGGTTTGTGTCATGTTTGTTCTCCTACAGAAAATATATCCAAACAAAAACAAAAATGTTTTCTTCATCTTTTTTTTATTTTCACACATCTCTGAAAGAGGTCCAGGGAGCCACTAGGGCGGCGCTAAAGAGCCACGGCTTGCTGACCCCCGTTTTAGGTGATCATGACTGAGTGCAGCTTGTTGTTTCTCTTCGGTAGATTGTTAAAAAAAAAAAAAAGATGTGATTAACAGCATTACTTAAACTTGATTTTGAAAATAAATGGCATTGTATAAAACAGGGGTGTCAAACGTACGGCCCGAGGGCCGGCTCAGGCCCGCGAACAGGTTTTATCCGGCCCGAGGGATGAGTTTGCATAGTATAAAAATTAACCTGAAATTTTTGAATGAAAGAAACTGCTGTTCTAAATGTGTCCACTGGATGTCGCAATGGTAATTATTTGTATCTTTGCAGATGATGCTACATATGTACAAAATAAACCACATGATGTTAGTACATCAGTCGAGGAAAATGATCAAACTACATAAATAACATACTGTAATTTGATTTTAACATAATTTTTTTATCTTGATGGATTGAAAATAAACACCAATGAGTTGACTTATTAACATCATAACATAATTTGGTAACACTTTGGTATGGGGCACATGTTCACCATTAATTAGTTGCTTATTAACATGCAAATTAGTAACATATTGGCTCTAAATTAGTCATTATTAAGTACTTATTAATGCCTTTCTCTGCATGGCCTTATTATACAACAACCCTAACCCTAACCCCAACGCTAACCCTAACCCTCTGACCCTAACCATAACCCTAACCTAATAACTCTAAATTAAGTCTTTGTTACTGAGAATATGTTCCCCATACTAAAGTGTTACCCATAATTTATTAAGAAAATATAAATAATGACAATAAATAGAAAGTTTATCCATTACCTCCTTATATTTGTTAGATATACAGGACTGTATAGTAGTGATGTGCTATACCACTGATTTTCTTTCCAATCCGATACCCATTCCAATTCAGGCTGGTATCAGCGATATCGATCCGATACCGAAAGTTTTTGTGCAAATATACCTCATGTGTCTGCTGAAATTTAAAAAGTTGTCACTTTCAAATAATAACATATCTCAAAATATACTTAAAACATAAAAAAAGTTTACTTAGTTAGATAATTGAAACATAAATAACACTAAATTGGCCTTAGTGTGTGATTGTGATTGTGAGTGTGAATGTTGTCTGTCTATCTGTGTTGGCCCTGCGATGAGGTGGCGACTTGTCCAGGGTGTACCCCACCTTCCGCCCGAATGCAGCTGAGATAGGCTCCAGCACCCCCCGCGACCCCGAAAGGGACAAGCGGTAGAAAATGGATGGATGGACAAATAAAGTATGTATACTATTAACCGCAACAGGTAATTGTAAAAAAAAACAAAAAAAAAACAACAACATTAAAGGCCTACTGAAATGATTTTTTTTTATTTAAACAGGGATAGCAGATCCATTCTATGTGTCATACTTGATCATTTTGCGATATTGCCATATTTTTGCTGAAAGGATTTAGTAGAGAACATCGACGATAAAGTTCGCAACTTTTGGTCGCTGATAAAAAAAAAGCCTTGCCTGTACCGGAAGTAGCGTGACGTCGCAGGTTGAAAGGCTCCTCACATTTCCCCATTGTTTACACGATTCGGACCGAGAAAGCGACGATTACCCCATTAATTTGAGCGAGGATGAAAGATTTGTGGATGAGGAACGTGAGAGTGAAGGACTAGAGTGCAGTGCAGGACGTATCTTTTTTCGCTCTGACCGTAACTTAGGTACAAGGGCTCATTGGATTCCACACTTTCTCCTTTTTCTATTGTGGATCACGGATTTGTATTTCAAACCACCTCGGATACTATATCCTCTTGAAAATGAGAGTCGAGAACGCAAAATGGACATTCACAGTGACTTGTATCTCCACGACAATACATCGGCGAAGCACTTTAGCTACGGAGCTAACGTGATAGCATCGGGCTTAACTGCAGATAGAAACAAAAGAAATAAACCCCTGACTGGAAGGATAGACAGAAAATCAACAATACTATTAAACCATGGACATGTAACTACACGGTTAATGCTTTCCAGCCTGGCGAAGCTTAACAATGCTGTTGCTAACGACGCCATTGAAGCTAACTTAGCTACGGGACCTCGCCAGAGCTATGATAAAAACATTAGCGCTCCACCTACGCCAGCCCTCATCTGCTCATCAACACCCGTGCTCACCTGCGTTCCAGCAATCGACGGCGCGACGAAGGACTTCACCCGATCATCGATGCGGTCGGCGGCTAGCATCGGATAGCGCGTCTGCTGTCCAACTCAAAGTCCCCCTGGTTGTGTTGCTGCAGCCAGCCGCTAATACACCGATCCCACCTACAACTTTCTTCTTTGCAGTCTTCATTGTTCATTAAACAAATTGCAAAAGATTCACCAACACAGATGTCCAGAATACTGTGGAATTTTGCGATGAAAACAGAGCTTTTTGTATTGGATACAATGGTGTCCGAATACTTCCGTTTCAACCATTGACGTCACGCGCATACGTCATCATACAAAGATGTTTTCAACCGGAAGTTTCGCGGGAAATTTAAAATTGCACTTTATAAGTTAACCCGGCCGTATTGGCATGTGTTGCAATGTTAAGATTTCATCATTGATATATAAACTATCAGACTGCGTGGTCGGTAGTAGTGGGTTTTAGTAGGCCTTTAAGATTTGTACAATTTCAGAATGGGCTTGTTCTATTTTTAAACAAAGAAAACAATCTGAAGTTGTCTTTATTTTGAAGTTATCGTGCCGTAATTTTAACGGTCCGGCCCATTAGAGAGTAGATTTTTCTCCATGTGGCCCCCGATCTAAAATGAGTTCGACACCCCTGGTATAAATAATTCTACCTTGCAAAAAGAACAGTTAAAAATAAATCACAGAAGTGATGTAGTCATGAAAGACAACACAGTGCATGTATGGTCGCAGATGGTGCTCATAAAAGACTAAAAAGGTCATTAGTGCACTGCAAAAACTGAAATCTAAGTAAGATTAAATATCTCAAATAAGGGTGATATTTGCTTATTTTCTGTCTGATAAGATAATTCTTCTCACGAAGCAGATTTTATGTTAGAGTGTTTTACTTGTTTTAAGGGTTTTGGTCCTAAATGATCTCAGTAAGATATTACAGCTTGTTGCTGAGATTTTAAATTAAGATTAAAGTACCAATGATTGTCACACACACACTAGATGTGGTGAAATTTGTCCTCTGCATTTGACCCATCCCCTTGGGGAGCAGTGGGCAGCAGCGGCATGGCGCCCGTGAATCATTTTGGTGATTTAACCCCCAACTCCAACCCTTTGTTGCTGAGTGCCAAGCAGGGAGGTTATGGGTCCCATTTTTATAGTCTTTGGTATGACTCGGCTGGGATTTGAACTCCAACCTACCGATCTCAGGGCGGACACTCTAACCATTTTTATGACTTATATTGAGTAAAACATGCTCGAAACTAGAATATCAACTGTTGCAAAGCTGTGTCATCAACACTCACAAGTATAAAACTACTTTTTTAAAGTAATAATTTCTTACTTCAAGCATGAAAAAAAAAAAAATCATGATTTTGACACAAATGTGTCTCATAATTAAAACAGATGACAGCCAAATGGACTTTGCTGTTTTATTTTCAATGAAACAATAGAAAATACGTACTCATATAGTAATACAGTTGGCACAGTACAGTAAACTGACAGTCAAAAACTGTGACATTTCTAACAACTTTGAACAGAAATAGTTCATGCATATTCAGATAAACTCTTAAAAATTACAATTAAAAAAATTTTGGCCGGGGGCCGGGCTGTATATATGCGCACTAATTGACTGACAGAGCACGCACTTGGCGCGATGATGTCATGTTGTCGATGGAAAAATGAATGTTTAGACCATATGATTTGCCTGAGCGGCTAGGAGACCCCGAGAGTAACAAGCGGTTGCCTTGTTGCCTTTCCATTAAGAACGATAAATTAGTTTTTAGTATAAGTTTGCTGGTTTCAAGAAATGTAATGCCGAGCGCATATCATTATGTCAAGATATTGGCACTAGCATTTACTTAATTTAAGAATATTTTTCAACATATTGAGCAAAAAGGGCTCTTTTTTTTTTCTACCAAAAAAGTGCACTTGTTATTAGTGACAATATACTTATTTTAAGGTATTTTTGGGTTCATTGAGGTTAGCTAATTTTACTTGTTTTGGAAAGTCTTGACAAGCCAAATTTTCTTGTTCTATTGGAAGATAATTTTGCTTAGTTCAAATAAGATACCCCTCATTTTCGTATTTTTTTTTCTTGTTTTTGAACCCTGACTTTTTGCAGTGTGGCAAGGCGAGACTTGGACATTGAAAGAAGAAGTGTGCATACGTGCTAACCAAAGTCCTCTGTATGCTTTATCAGGCCATTCTGCGCCCATCAGAAATAATTTCTAATCTCATGTACACTCAAACCCCAGCCGGGCGCTTATTTCACACATGAAACAAATAGGATGTGGGTGAACTGAAAAAAAAAAAAAAAAAAAAAAAGGTCACGTTTCCCAGCACACTTCAAACAGAACCCTAAAATCCGACTTTAAGTGTTGTCAGTGTCTGCACTCCATTTGGCTAATAACTCGCTGGCAGAGAAAAACCTCAAGAATCTGGAAGCAATTTGCCAGGTCACTACGGCCCCAGTTTTCCTTTTCCCTTCTGACACAAAGTTGTTTTAACTCTTGACCTTTCCCGGGTTTGAATGGCATTTTGGGATGCCACCGCCGTTTCGCAAAACGGAACTTTTCAATTCCCCGCGTCAGCGCTGTTGTTTTTAAAGGCCGTCTCCTGGGGTACGGCTCCGACATGAAAAGTGACGTTTTCAGCGCCATTTCAAGTTTTTTTTCCCCCAAAATTTCAAGACCGTCTAAACATTATGATTGGTGCCGTCTCAAAAAGCTAATGGACGGGAGGGTGGAATAGTGTAATTGTTTGAAACTGTGATGGAAAACTGTTATTGCAGAAGCAGACATTGTGCACATGCTCAGATCTCCACCCTTTTACACTGCTGCACCCTGCTGGTACATTAACATATCAGACACTAGGATCCACAACAATCCATGTTTATTTCAACAAAGCGCACTATTGGTCATATTATTGACGCTAATCTATGTGTTCATAACTTGCTTAGTGTTCCTTTCAATGTCGACAATTTAAACAATAGCAACTTGCATATGTCCATGTCGGTGTTTTCCAACCTTTTTTGAGCCAAGGCGCATTTTTTTTCATTGAAAAAATGCGGAGGCACGCCACCATCAGAAATCACTGAGAAACGAAACTCAGTAGACCAGGGGTGTCCAAAGTGCGGCCCGCAGGTCATTTTTTAATGGCCCCACGGCCCATTTTAAAATACGATTTAAAAAATTAAAAACATAAAAAGTGGTATGAAAGACCAAACAGGTGAAATGTAACAAGAAAATGTTGCAAGGCTGTTTCCTTCTTTAAAAAATAATAATGAATCAAAATCAATGTTATTATGAATTATTGACCTATCCTACGCTATAATTACGTCACATTAAATATTGCACTTTGAGCTATTTTTTTGGGAAAATGTTGCATATTTTGTGTTTGCCATATAAAAAATTGAGCTTTTTTTTTTTTTTTTTTTTTTTAAGAAGGGCCTAAAACGAACAAACAAAAAACATAAACAACAATACAACGTATAATTGACGGATAGATCTGAAGTTGATCTCGAGATTATTGTGTTAAAGTAAACAGTAAAAAAAAATGTATAATATATTTTTTAACACTTTAATGAGTAGGACCCTTTTGGTTCCCCAATAATTTGTGTGTGATTTGTTTTTAAGTGTCATTGCTCAAAAAATAATAATGAATTAAAATCAATGGTGTTATGAGTTATTGCCCTTTTTAAGGCTCCAATTATTATATAATCTGAAATATTTCTCTTAAAAATTTTATTGGGTGAAAATATTGCATATTTTGGTGTTTTTTCCATTAAAAAAAACAGGGTTTTCTTTGACAAAAAGAGCATACGACTTAAATCTTTAAAAACGTTATATTGACAGACAGACCTAATGTTGATCTAGAGATAATAATACTGAATAATGCCACATTTTAAATATTTTTTGGACCAAAACCCTTTAGGGTCCCCGGGATCAAGCCTGAGTGGAGGCCTTAATGTATATTTTGTATATATATATTGTATTGGTTTTTAAAATTAAAAAATTATCAAAATGGCCCTCGCTTGCTTTGATTTTTCAGTGTGCGGCCCTCAGTGGAAAAAGTTTGGACACCCCTGCAGTAGACGATAAAAAGTCGTTGTCGCAATTCTTGGATGTGACTTTAAACCATAACCAAGCATGCATCACTATAGCTCTTGTCTCAAAGTAGGTGTACTGTCACCACCTGTCAAAATCCGTTTTTTGCTGTTTTCCTGTGTGTGGTGTTTTAGTTCTTGTCTTGCGCTCCTATTTTGGTGGCTTTTCCTGTTTTTTGGTATTTTCCTGTTGCAGTTTCGTGTCTTCCTTTGAGCGATATTCCCCGCACCTGCTTCGTTTTAGCAATCAAAAATATTTCAGTTGTTTTTATCCTTCTTTGTTGGGACATTGTTGATTGTCATGTCATGTACGGATGTACTTTGTGGACATCTCTGCTCCACACGCTGTAAGTCTTTGCTGTCGTCCAGCATTCTGTTTTTGTTTACTGTGTCGCCAGTTCAGTTTTAGTTTCGTTCTGCATAGCCTTCCCTAAGCTTCAATGCCTTTTCTTAGGGGCAATCACCTTTTGTTTATTTTTGGTTTAAGCATTCGATACCGTTTTACCTGCACTCTGCCTCCCGCTGCCGTCTGCATATTGTTCACCATGTTCCCGACATCTACAAAGCAATTAGCTACCAGCTTCCACCTACTGATATGGAAAAGTATTATTACACGGTTACTCTGCCGAGCTCTAGACAGCACAGACACTCAACAACAACACATCATTTGCAGACCATAATTACTGGTTTGAAAAAAATATTTTTACCCCAAATAGGGGAAATTAGATAATCTCCCACGGCACACCAGACTGTATCTGTACAGTGGTTGAAAAACACTGGTCTAAGTCAGTGTTTTTCAACCTTTTTTGAGCCAAGGCCCACCACCAGCAGAAATCAATAAAAAACGAAACTCAGTTGACAATAAAAAGTCGTTGTCGAAATTGTTGGATATGACTTTAAACCATAACCAAGCATGCATCACTATAGCTCTTGTCTCAAAGTAGGTGTACTGTCACCACCTGTCACATCACGCCCTGACTTATTTTGACTTGTTTGCTGTTTTCCTGTGTGTAGTGTTTTAGTTCTTGTCTTGCGCTCTTATTTTGGTGGCTTTTTCTCTTTTGTTGGTATTTTCCTGTAGCAGTTTCATGTCTTCCTTTGAGCGATATTTCCCGTATCTACTTTGTTTTTATCCATCTTCGTGGGGACATTGTCGATTGTCATGTCATGTTCGGATGTACATTGTGGACGCCATCTTTGCTCCACAGTAAGTCTTTGCTGTCGTCCAGCATTCTGTTTTTGTCTACTTTGTAGCCAGTTCAGTTTTAGTTTAGTTCTGCATAGCCTTCCCTAAGCTTCAATGCCTTTTCTTAGGGGCACTCACCTTTTGTTTATTTTTGGTTTAAGCATTAAATACCTTTTTAGCTGCACGCTGCCTCTAGCTGTTTCCGACATCTACAAAGCAGCTAGCTACCTGCTGCCACCTACTGATATGGAAGAGTATTACACGGTTACTCTGCCGAGCTCTAGACAGCACCGACACTCAACAACAACACTTAATTTGCATACTATAATTACTGGTTTGCAAAAAATATTTTTACCCCAAATAGGTGAAATTAGATAATCTCCCACGGCACACCAGACTGTATCTCACAACTTTTTATTGTCAATATCGGCTGCTGAGTTTCATTTTTTAATGTTTTCTGCTGTTGGTGTGCCTCTGGATTTTTTCAATGAAAAAATGTGCCTTTGCTCAGAAAAGGTTGAAAAACACTGCACTACGGTTCCGATCTTTGGTCGGAATGACGATCCCGTCGATTTGTTACAACTCTTTATTGATGTTTTCCACAAAAATTTACTGTGGGGCCCCATTTTTTATGACATGATGAGGTCCCTGGGACCCCATTTTGAAAGTTCCTAGCACCAACATTGGCCATTAGAGTAGTCTATCTAACCTGCTGTAGACAAAGGCATGGACCAGTCTTTCCAAGTCTGATTGAGACATTATTCCTTTGATTTTGGCAATGTTTTTCAGGTGGTAAAAAGCTGCTGATCTAATGGACTTTATGTGGCTGTTTAAGTTCAAGTCTGAGTCCAGTATTACCCCCAGATATCTCACCTGATTATTAGGTTATAGGGAGCTGTAGATGTCTGTTCGCCTAGCTTCACATATTGCTTCCTGTTGGTTAAATAGCTTCTTACCACATACTTTTTCATGAAAATCGGCACATCCCTAATTGTGGCGATTGCCATTGTTGTGACCTTTGTCGGCCACGGTATAGGCGGGATTTAGCAACATAATGTCCATTTACCATCGATACAACGTTAAACCTTAAAGATATAACCCACAGGTGTCAAACTCATTTTAGAATGGGGGCCACTTGGAGAAAAATCTACTCCCAAGTGGGCCGGACTGGTAAAATCACGGCACGATAACTTAAAAATAAAGACAACTTCAGATTGTTTTCTTTGTTTAAAAATAGAACAAACACATTCTAAAAATGTACAAATAATAATGTTGATAGTTTTTGTTTTTGTTTTTTTTACACTTACATGTTGCGGTAAATAGCATTCTATCTTTATTTGTCGTTATTCATACTTTCTGAATAAATGATGTGATAATGTTCATCAGTAAACTCATTGGTGTTCATTTTCAACCTATTTGTCACGGCCTCATCTTTGCGTCCTGACGAGCGCACCGCGGGCCACGCCCACAGGCGCTCTCTCTCCGCTGCGGGCGTGCCTCCTCTCGCCTGCAGACAATCTGCAATCCGCACACCTGCCCGTGATGAGCGAGCTGCCTTCATAAGCCGGCACAACCTGCCATGCCGTGCCGGAATATAACCTTCTGTTCGCATACAGCAAGCCAAGTCCTGCTTGGTGCAATCCAGCTCTCTCTGTGTTTGCCCCTCCATGTTTTCAGTGTGTGTTTTCTTGTGTCGTCCCCGCAGTACCCTCTGTCGCCTTGAAAGTGAGCTGTGCGTCTCACTTTTCCCTGGATCTCCCACTGGACTCTGACTGCCTCTCTCGATCCTCGACTTCCCCCGCTTTGGACTCGGACCTGTAGACTTCTCTCTCCCCTGGACTTCCTCGTCTCTCGTTCAACATTTACGGTAACACTCAACAGCTAATCTACACACATAGTCTTACACCATACACACTCTTGGATTTTGTCACACTCCATTTCCTTAGTTAGTATATTTAGTATTGTTTGATTATTATATATATATATATGGTCTATATATATGGGCAGCACGGTGGAGGAGGGGTTAGTGCGTCTGCCTCACATTACGAAGGTCCTGAGTAGTCCCGGGTTCAATCCCGGGCTCGGGATCTTTCTGTGTGGAGTTTGCATGTCCTCCCCGTGACTGCGTGGGTTCCCTCCGGGTACTCCGGCTTCCTCCCACACGCACCTGGGGATAGGTTGATTGGCAACACTAAATTGGCCCTATAATGTGAATGTGAGTGTGAATGTTGTCTGTCTATCTGTGTTGGCCCTGCGATGAGGTGGCGACTTGTCCAGGGTGTACCCCGCCTTCCGCCCAATTGTAGCTGAGATAGGCTCCAGCACCCCCCGCGACCCCGAAGGGAATAAGCGGTAGAAAATGGATGGATGGATGGATGGGTCTATATATATAATAAATCTTAGAGCTACATTGCCCCCTGGTGTCTGTGTCGTCATCTCCCCTTAGTCAACCATAACACTATTAAGATCAAAATCAAATTACAGGATGTTATTTATGTTGTTTGCTCATTTTCCTCGACAACATGTGGTTTATTTTGTGTACATATGTTTATATTTTTATTGTGACATCTAGTGGACACATTTAGAACAGCAGTTTATTTAATTCAAAAATTTCGGCTCGTTTTTATACTTAGCAAACTCATCCCACTGGCCGGATAAAACCTGTTCACAGGCCTGATCCGGCCCGTGGGCCGTACGTTTGACACCCCTGCTACAACCCATCGGGGGGGCGCCACAAATGCAACTTACAGACAAATATTCGGATGTTTTCAGACCTTAACAACAGTCATGTCTTTATTCCGTCCCTCTGCAAAGCAATCAGACAAGTCCCGCATTAACTCCAGGCGGGAATGAGGGGGAAGGGGGTGGCAGGCCATTAATATTTCACCTGTTTCCAGGCCTGTTTGTGCCATACATCAATGCCCGACCTCTCCTTTCCCAGCCATACATTAGAAGTATTTTCAAAATACTTCATTGTCGGCGCGTGGCAGTCTCATTACTTATTAAGATAAGAGCAAAAAAGATGCGGTGCAGCACTTCTGGCTAAGCTCCACTCGGCTGTTTTTCCACCTCACAAACCTCATCTTGTTCTCGGCTAAAAATATAAGTGAGTTGTTTAGTTCAGTGGAGGTGAAAAAGAAAGCGCGGTAAAGAAAAAACAGGCTCGCTGTGCCGGTCAATCTGTGGTAAACAAAACTCTTACATATATTGTGAATTTTTTTAAGAATAAGGACACTAAATTGGCCCTAGTGTGTGACCCCAAAAGGGACAAGCGGTAGAAAATGGATGGATGGATGGATATATGCTACTGCTTTGTGGATGCAGGCATACACAAATAAGCAACTAAATGTTACAAAAGGAGCCCGAAGTTGCTTATTTGCTGACATTGGTTTTGCCTGGTGTTGTGTTTAAGGACGTCTAAATCCATCCATCCATCCATCCATCCATCCATCCATTTTCTACCAGGGGTGTCAAACAAATTTTCATTGAGGGCTACATTGCAGTAATGTCTGCTTTCAGAGGGCCGTTTTTTTTCTCCAAATTAATTTACATGATACATGAGGGTAATAGCCTGTGATTACTCATGATTAATCGAAATGTATATGCATTTGATTATTAGATTTTGTTATGTATAACTTGCTTTTAAATCATAAATAAAGGTGACAAGCAGATATTTAATGATTGGTTTTTATCGCAAAAAAATAGTTTTGCAATACAGTATATAATAATATAATTGGCATGATCAGATAATATTAAAGTTTAAAATATGCATTTTTTTCTGTGAAAATTGAAAGAATGAATGCATTTAGTAAAGAAAAATAATAATAATAGTAATAAAATAAAGTATTTTATTGAAATCCATTTTTTCCAGGCTTTCGCAGGCCACATAGAATGATGTGAAGGGCCAGAACTGGCCCCCGGGCCTTGAGTTTGACACGTGGTCTAAATAAAGTAAAAAAAGTATTTCAAAAAAACCACAATGACAAAAAAAGAAAAAAAAAGAGTAAAAAATGTGGGCTTTTTAACAACATATTATTTTGGGATAAAATAATTACCACCTGATCAGTGGATTTCGACACTCCCTGAAAGCGACTTATAATTTTTTTTAAGCTGTCAGACGTGATTTCACACCCTTCTCAGTTGCTGGCAAGACCCTCCCCCCACCACTCAAAACATGAATATGAAAATATTGATTTCAATCCCTAAAAAAAAAGCTAAAATATCAAAATATATGAAACTGAAATATTTCATATACGAACCCCAAAACCAGTGAAGTTGGCACGTTGTGTAAATCGTAAATAAAAACAGATTACAATGATTTGCAAATCCTTTTCAACCTATGTTCAATTGAATAGACTGCAAAAACAAGATACTTAACCTTCGTACTGGAAAAGGTTGTTATTTTTTGCAAATATTAGCTCATTTGGACTTTGATGCCTGCAACATGTTTCAAAAAAGCTGGCACAAGTGGCAAAAAAGACTGAGAAAGTTGAGGAATGCTCATCAAACACGTATTTGATTTGATTTGGATTTTTATTAAGGATCCCCATTAGCTGGTTGCCACAAAAACCCACTAGTCTTCCTGGGGTCCACAAACTCAATACAATTACAAGTAAAAGCATATAATTATAACTACACAATGCAGAAACAAATACAAATCATCAACAAGCAAACAATTTACAGTCTCAGAATATTAGTTACCATATAAATATAACTACACAATACAAAACCAAACAAAAATCATCAACGAGCAAACTAATTTACAGACTCAGATAAAATATTAGTTCCCTTTTAAGAACCTGTTTACTTTCAATGCCGGTGAGAATTCAAAGCAGGTTATGCCAGAACGATACAGATCTATAAATAAAAGATTTCCGCAATGCATTCTTCCTCGGACGAGGGAGTACAAAATGACCCTCACTAGACGCCCTGGTATTATGATTATGCATAGTGCTACTGTAAACTATTTGGGCCATGAGACAAGCAGGAGATTTACTACCGGTTACTGATTTGAACAATATTAGAGTATTAGCTGACAACCTGTTCTGCACTGTTAGCCAGGAAAGAGAAGCATGCATTTGGTTCACATTGGTTCTTAGTGAACAACCCAGAACCAGCCGTGCTGCCCTATTCTGGACAATCTGGAGCTTACAGATCTCACCACTTGCAGCAGATGCCCAGACTGTAGAACAGTGGTTCTTAACCTGGGTTCGAACCAACCCTAGGGGTTCGGTGAGTCGGGCTCAGGGGTTCGGCGGAGGTCAAGACACACCCATCATGTAAATAAATACGTCTCCTTATCGACGTATTACGGATACGGCAACAGCAGAAGTCACCCTGATTTGCAGGTGTGTAATTTGTTGTGAGTTTATGCAATGTGTTGGTTTTGTTCTTTGAACAAGGTGATGTTCATGCACGGCTCATTTTGTGCACCAGTAATAAAACATAGTAACACTTTAGTATGGGGAACATAGTCACCATGAATTAGTTGCTTATTAACAAGCAAATTAGTAACATATTGGCTCTTAACTAGTCATTATTAAGTACTTATTAATGCCTTATTCGGCATGGCCTTATTATAACCCTAACCCTCTAACCCTAACCCTAACCAAATAACTCTAAATTAAGTCTTTGTTACTTAGAATATGTTCCCCATACTAAAGTGTTACCAAAAATAAATAACTTTGTCTTGAATTTGAAAAAAAACAACATTTTATTTTTTACTAAAGAAGGGTTCGGTGAATGCGCATATGAAACTGGTGGGGTTCGGTACCTCCAACAAGGTTAAGAACCACTGCTGTAGAACAATAGTCCAGATGACACAAGACTAAACTCTTAACAATCTGACAAAGAAGAGGGAAATCGACAAAAGCAGCACATTTCCTGGAAATACCAACAGCCCTTCCCATCTTTGTAACTATACCCCTATATTTATTTGGAGCATCCCACAGGTGAGCAGGCTAATTGGGAACAGGTGGGTGCCATGATTGGGTATAAAAGCAGCTTTCATGAAATGCTCAGTCATTCACAAACATGGACGGGGCGAGGGTCACCACTTTGTGGACAAATGCCTGAGCAAATTGTCGAACAGTTTAAAGGCCTACTGAAATGAAATGTTCTTACTTAAACGGGGATAGGAGATCCATTCTATGTGTCATACTTGATCATTTCGCGATATTGCCATATTTTTGCTGAAAGGATTTAGTAGAGAACATCGACGATAAAGTTCGCAACTTTTGGTCGCTGATAAAAGAAGCCTTGCCTGTACCGGAAGTAGCGTGAAGGGCTCCTCACATTTCCCCATTGTTTACACTAGCAGCGAGAGCGATTCGGACAGAGAAAGCGACAATTACCCCATTAATTTGAGCGAGGATGAAAGATTTGTGGATGAGGAACGTAAGAGTGAAGGACTAGAGTGCAGTGCAGGACTTTCTTTTTTCGCTCTGACCGTAACTTAGGTACAAGGTCTCATTGGATTCCACACTTTCTCCTTTTTCTATTGTGGATCACGGATTTATATTTCAAACCACCTCGGATACTATATCCTCTTGAAAATGAGAGTCGAGAACGCGAAATGGACATTCACAGTGACTCTTATCTCCACGACAATACATCGGCGAAGCACTTTAGCTACGGAGCTAACGTGATAGCATCGGGCTTAACTGCAGATAGAAACAAAAGAAATAAACCCCTGACTGGAAGGATAGACAGAAGATCAACAATACTATTAAACCATGGACCTGTAACTACATGGTTAATGCTTTCCAGCCTCACGAAGCTTAACAATGCTGTTGCTAACGACGCCATTGAAGCTAACTTAGCTACGGGACCTCACAGAGCTATGCTAAAAACATTAGCTATCCACCTACGCCAGCCCTCATCTGCTCATCAACACCCGTGCTCACCTGCGTTTCAGCGATCGACGGCGCGACGAAGGACTTCACCCGATCATCGATGCGGCCGGCGGCTAGCGTCGGATAGCGCGTCTGCTATCCAACTCAAAGTCTTCCTGGTTGTGTTGCTGCAGCCAGCCGCTAATACACCGATCCCACCTACAGCTTTCTTCTTTGCAGTCTTCATTGTTCATTAAACAAATTGCAAAAGATTCACCAACACAGATGTCCAGAATACTGTGGGATTTTGCGATCAAAACGGAGCTGTTTGTATTGGGATACAATGTATCCCAATACTCACGCGCAAACGTCATCATATCTAGACGTTTTCAACCGGAAGTTTCCCGGGAAATTTAAAATTGCACTTTAAAAGTTTGGCATGTGTTGCAATGGTAAGATTTCATCATTGATATATAAACTATCAGACTGCGTGATCGGTAGTAGTGGGTTTCAGTAGGCCTTTAAGAATAACATTTTTCAACCAGCTATTGCAAGGAATTTATGGGATTTCACCCATCTACAGTCCGTAATATCATCAAAAGGTTCAGAGAATCCGGAGAAATCACTGCACGTAAGCGATGATATTACGGACCTTCCATCCCTCGGGCGGTACTGCATCAAAAACAGACATCGGTGTGTAAAGGATATCACCACATGGGCTCAGGAACACTTCAGAAAACATTTGGAGATCAGTCTCTCCTACATCTCTCATAAAAGCACCCCGCAGTTCTTGGAAACGGTATTTGCATATTTTAACAGTGCATTTAAAACATATTCCCTTACAGTGACTCATCTTCAAATCTTACAAAAAATTACAACTTCCCCCTTACTGAAATTGACAAATAACACAAGCTGCAGACTTGTGGGCTACGAATAACGCAGCCGTTCTAATATTAAAGAACATACAAATGTATCTGTGACTATTTTGGGGCGGCATAGCTCGGTTGGTAGAGTGGCCGTGCCAGCAACTTGAGGGTTCCAGGTTCGATTCCCTCCTCCGCCATCCTAGTCACTGCTGTTGTGTCCTTGGGCAAGACACTTTACCCACCTCCTCCCAGTGCCACCCACACTGGTTTAAATGTAACTTAGATATTGGGTTTCACTATGTAAAGCGCTTTGAGTCACTAGAGAAAAGCACTATATAAATATAATTCACATTTTAACCAACAAATGTGCTTTTTAACCCCATAGGTTTTTAAAGGCTAAACCACATCTATCATGTAACCTTTTATTGATAATAAGCGTTCAGTTTTTCTCCTGACATTACGGGAAAAAGCTGAGGGGGGAAAACGGAATAACTTTGCTGTCAGTGCATCCAAAAGCTACGCCAGAAGAACTATTAGCTGACCGAGTCAAATTGGCCGATATATGTTATTTCTGTAACAATCGTAGAAAAAACAAAATATTACACTTATTTGAACATTTATACTCCATGCGTTCTGTGGACATGACAACAATAATGTTATTTTCTATGACTGGCCGTGTGCGGCGGTTACCGTGGTAACGCAGCCTTCAACTTCCCCAAACATTTGGACGCATCGGCTGGCAAAGCCGGACTGTAATTAATCACATCACCGCTTACTGTAATGTCTTCTAAGTACGCTGAGTAATTGACACTTCAATTGGACGGGGGACATAATTAGTATCATTATTACATTAGAACATTTACAGCCACGTGTTAGAACGCCCTCCATAGAGCTGAAAAAGGTGATTTATGGAAACGCTCATGAAGCCTTCTGGGATGATTAATATCAAACCGTCACAAGATTAATCATTCGAATTGAACTCACATGCGCCTCTGAGGCTATGAATACTCAAAGGTCAAACATGCGTACTCGATTACCCCTAAAGGGGTGCTTTTTCTTTGGCTTTCTGACTTTTTTTTTTTTACGTGACGCTTCAAACAGGAATCACCCGAGGAAGTATATTGAAAGTAATCCGATTGTTCAGGTAGATGGGATTTTTTTAACAGTCTACGGTGGTCAGTTTCTCATTACACTTGTGTGACAATAAAGAATGTAAACAAAAAACGAGGCTTAAGGCGCATATGCGACACAAATGATTTGCCATGCATGGTATGACTTGATAATGTACTTTACATGTGTTATAGGTCCCTTCATTGGGAAAGCATCATTGTTTCTGGTCAAATAAATGTAGTGTAACCCCAAACAATGGAATAACTCAGTAAAAACTGAGATTCGTTCAATATACAAAGTTACAGTATTAACAGTAAACAGCTAAAATAAGACATTATTCACTATCATAAATTGTTATTTTGCTCTGATTTGGCTACATTTCCAGTAGGGATGGGTACCATTTACTTTTAAACAGATACCAACTCCCGATACCTGGGAATCGATACCTGTACTCAATTGTACCACTTTTCCGTACATTTTTGTGTCTTTATTTGGTATTACAAGTTCATTATATTTAATATATATATATATATATATATATATATATATATATATATATATATATATATATATATATATATATATATATATATATATATATATATATATATAATTATATATATATATATATATATATATATATATATATATTACAGGCCAAAAGTTTGGACACACCTTCTCATTCAATGATTTTTCTTTATTTTCATGACTATTTACATTGTAGATTGTCACTGAAGGCATCAAAACTATGAATGAACACATGTGGAGTTATGTGTTCAAAATAGCCACCCTTTGCTCTGATTACTGTTTTGCACACTCTTAGCATTCTCTCGATGAGCTTCAAGAGGTATAGTCACCTGAAAGAGTTTTCACTTCACTGGTGTCATAGTGTTGATGCCTTCAGTGACAATCTACAATGGTCATGAAAATAAAGAAAACGCATTGAAATGAGAAGCTGTGTCCAAACTTTTGGCCTGTACTGTATGTATGTATATATATATATATATATATATATATATATATATATATATATATATATATATATATATATATATATATATATATATATATATATATATATATATATATATATATATATATATATATATATATATATATATATATATATGCACATATGTATATATACAGTATATAAATGTATATATACACACATATATACACATATATATGTATATACAGTATATATATATATATATATATATATGCACATATGTATATATACAGTATATAAATGTATATATACACACATATATACACATATATATGTATATACAGTATATATCTATATATATCGGCATCTTCCGGTTCCGGTTCACCGTGCGTGACTGCTCGCCGTCTGTTCGCTGTTGCGAAAAAGCTAAGTAGCGCTCTATCTGTGTGCTTTTAATTGTTCTACAGCTTTCTTTATCACTTCTCAAACATTTTTAGTGGTACTATTTAACTTGCAAATCACCCGATCTCTGTCCCACCACCCTTTCCTCAGCTAGCCAGCTGCTAAGCTAGCGCGGAGAAAGGCAGCGCCGGTCAGTAAGAAGCTACTCCTACAGACCGCGACCACTTCCCTGAGGACAGCAGGAACTTCACTCGGTGACAGAAAACACTGTGAGTAATGGCTTCCTGTGCGTCTTGCACCATACTCACGGAGAGGTTGGCTCTGCTAGAGGGCCGTGTCCGCCAGTTAGAGCAGAGTAATGTCGTAACTTTAGATGTTGCGGACACATCTGCTAGCGTTAGCTGTAGCGAGCTAACTAGCCCAGCTTGTAGCAGTCCTAAGCGGCCTACAAGCTACGGTGTACCGGTTGAGACGCATAATAGATTTAGCTCTTTAGCTAGTCCTACACCCCAGTCTACCGGGCACCACACCTTAGTTATAGGGGACTCCATCACCCGAAACATAAAGCTTAGCAAACCAGCCACAATAAAGTGTATCCCCGGGGCCAGAGCACCTGACATTGAAGCTAATCTTAGGGAGCTAACTCGCAACAGGCCTAGTAAACACGTACGACAGGCTAATCGCACCACTAATTATGCGAATATAGTTGTACACGTTGGCTCCAATGACACTAGAATGAGACAGTCAGAGATTACAAAGAGAAACATAGCCAGGACTTGTGATCTCGCCAGAAAGATGTCCAGGCATCGAGTAATTGTCTCTGGCCCCCTGCCTGCGAGAGGCAATGATGAGAGATATAGCAGATTAGTCTCGCTTAACAAGTGGTTGGCTAGCTACTGTAGGACGCAGGGACTAACGTTTATTGATAACTGGCCCTCTTTCTGGGGCAAACCAGGCTTGCTGATGAGAGACGGCCTTCACCCTAACCAGGAAGGCGCCATCATCCTGTCTAGAAACATAGACTACTATTTAAGTCTCACTTGACTGACTACACTAGAGCAAGCCCGGTCACAGGCAATTACAATGTCTGTTAGTCCGGGTGAGGAGTCAGTTAAGCTAGAACTAGCCAGCGCCAGGCTGGATAATCCATGTACGCATAGCAATTCTCTTAGAATAATACACAATTCACATAATGTTTTTTCTGTTGTGTCTGTGTCAGAGGTGGACATGCATTCTACTGAGGTGGCAAATTATGATATGTCCAGTCTATTGCAGCACCAAGCAAACAATCGGAAAATTCCCGTCATATCAATTCCTAGATATGGTCGAAACTATTTAAAGTGCACTACGCATAATAAACGCAACATTGTTAATATTGCCACTACGGATAATCTTAACAAAAACTCGTCAAAACAGCCCAATACCTATAATATGGGCTTTTTAAACATAAGATCATTGTCTCCCAAGGCGTTATTGGTTAATGAGGTCATTAGAGACAACAATCTTAACGTCATTGGTCTTAGCGAAACCTGGCTCAAACCGGACGAATTTTTTGCGCTCAATGAGGCATCTCCTCCTAACTATACGAATGCGCATGTTGCCCGCCCTCTTAAAAGGGGAGGGGGTGTCGCACTAATATACAATGAAAATTTCAACCTTACCCCTAACCTAAATAATAAATATAAATCGTTTGAGGTGCTTACTATGAGGTCCGTCACACCGCTACCTCTCGACCTGGCTGTTATCTACCGCCCCCCTGGGCCCTATTCGGACTTTATCAGTGAATTCTCAGAGTTCGTTGCTGATCTAGTGACGCACGCCGACAATATAATCATAATGGGGGACTTTAATATCCATATGAATACCCCATCGGACCCTCAGTGCGTGGCGCTCCAAACCATAATTGATAGCTGTGGTCTTACACAAATAATACATGAACCCACGCATCGCAACGGTAATACAATAGATCTAGTGCTTGTCAGGGGTGTCACCACCTCCAAAGTTATGATACTTCCATATACTAAAGTAATGTCCGATCATTACCTTATAAAATTTGAAGTTTTGACTCTTTGTCAACAAGCTAATAATAATAATAACTGCTATAGCGGCCGCAACATTAATGCTGCCACAACGATGACTCTTGCTGACCTACTGCCTTCGGTAATAGCACCATTCCCAAATTATGTCGGCTCTATTGATAAACTCACTAACAACTTTGACGATGCCTTGCGCGAAATTATTGATAGTATAGCACCGCTAAAGCAAAAAAGGGCCCCTAAAAGGCGCACCCCATGGTTTACAGAAGAAATTAGAGCTCATAAATTATCATGTAGAAAACTGGAACGCAAATGGCGCGCGACTAAACTTGAGGTTTTCCATCAAGCATGGAGTGATAGTTTAATAACTTATAAACGCATGCTTACCTTAGCTAAAGCTAAATACTACTCAAATCTCATCCGCCTCAACAAAAACGATCCTAAATTTCTGTTTAGTACAGTAGCATCGCTAACCCAACAAGGGACTCCTCCCAGTAGCTCCACCCACTCGGCAGATGATTTTATGAATTTCTTTAATAAGAAAATTGAACTCATTAGAAAGGAGATTAAAGACAACGCATCCCAGCTACAACTGGGTTCTATTAACACAAATACGACTGTATATACGACGGACACTGCCCTCCAAAATAGTCTCTCTATTTTTGATGAAATAACATTAGAGGAATTATTACAGCGTGTAAGTGGGATAAAACAAACAACATGTTTACTTGACCCACTTCCTGGGAAACTTATCAAGGAACTGTTTGTATTATTAGGTCCATCAGTGTTAAATATTATAAACTTATCACTTTCCTCCGGCACTGTTCCCCTAGCATTCAAAAAAGCGGTTATTCATCCTCTGCTCAAAAGACCTAACCTCGATCCTGACCTCATGGTAAACTACCGACCGGTCTCCCACCTTCCGTTTATTTCCAAAATTCTCGAAAAAACTGTTGCACAGCAGCTAAATGAACACTTAGTGACTAACAATCTCTGTGAACCTTTTCAATCCGGTTTCAGGGCAAATCACTCTACGGAGACAGCCCTCGCAAAAATGACTAATGATCTATTGCTAACGATGGATTCTGATGCGTCATCTATGTTGCTGCTTCTTGATCTTAGCGCCGCTTTCGATACCGTCGATCATAATATTTTATTAGAGCGTATCAAAACACGTATTGGTATGTCAGACTTAGCCTTGTCTTGGTTTAACTCTTATCTTACTGACAGGATGCAGTGCGTCTCCCATAACAATGTGACCTCGGACTATGTCAAGGTAACGTGCGGAGTTCCCCAGGGTTCGGTTCTTGGCCCTGCACTCTTTAGTATTTACATGCTGCCGCTGGGTGACATCATACGCAAGTACGGTGTTAGCTTTCACTGTTATGCTGATGACACTCAACTCTACATGCCCCTAAAGCTGACCAACACGCCGGACTGTAGTCAGCTGGAGGCGTGTCTTAATGAAATTAAACAATGGATGTCCGCTAACTTTTTGCAACTCAACGCTAAGAAAACGGAAATGCTGATTATCGGTCCTGCTAGACACCAACATCTATTTAATAATACCACCTTAACATTTGACAACCAAACAATTAAACAAGGAGACTCGGTAAAGAATCTGGGTATTATCTTCGACCCAATTCTCTCGTTTGAGTCACACATTAAGAGTGTTACTAAAACGGCCTTCTTTCATCTCCGTAATATCGCTAAAATTCGTTCCATCTTGTCCACTAGCGACGCTGAGATCATTATTCATGCGTTCGTTACGTCTCGTCTCGATTACTGTAACGTATTATTTTCGGGCCTCCCTATGTCTAGCATTAAAAGATTACAGTTGGTACAAAATGCGGCTGCAAGGCTTTTGACAAAAACAAGAAAGTTTGATCATATTACGCCTATACTGGCTCACTTGCACTGGCTTCCTGTGCACTTAAGATGCGACTTTAAGGTTTTACTACTTACGTATAAAATATTACACGGTTTAGCTCCAGCCTATCTCGCCGATTGTATTGTACCATATGTCCCGACAAGAAATCTGCGTTCAAAGAACTCCGGCTTATTAGTGATTCCCAGAGCCAAAAAAAAGTCTGCGGGCTATAGAGCGTTTTCTACTCGGGCTCCAGTACTCTGGAATGCCCTCCCGGTAAAAGTTAGAGATGCTACCTCAGTAGAAGCATTTAAGTCCCATCTTAAAACTCATTTGTATAATCTAGCCTTTAAATAGACCCCCCCTTTTTTAGACCAGTTGATCTGCCGTTTCTTTTCTTCTCTCCTCTTCTCCCCTGTCCCTTGTGAGGGGGAGTCGCATAGGTCCGGTGGCCATGGATGAAGTGCTGGCTGTCCAGAGCCGGGACCCCGGGTGGACCACTAGCCTGTGCATCGGTTGGGGACATCTCTGCGCTGCTGACCCGTCTCCGCTCGGGATGGTTTCCTGTTGGCCCCGCTGTGGACTGGACTCCCGCTGATGTGTTGGATCCACTGTGGACTGGACTTTCACAATGTTATGTCAGACCCACTCGACATCCGTTGCTTTCGGTCTCCCCTAGAGGGGGGGGGTTACCCACATATGCGGTCCTCTCCAAGGTTTCTCATAGTCATTCACCGACGTCCCACTGGGGTGAGTTTTTCCTTGCCCGTATGTGGGCTCTGTACCGAGGATGTCGTTGTGGCTTGTACAGCCCTTTGAGACACTTGTGATTTAGGGCTATATAAATAAACATTGATTGATTGATTGATATATATATATATATATATATATACACATATGTATATATACAGTATATAAATGTATATATACACACATATATACACATATATATGTATATACAGTATATATATATATATATATATATATATATATATATATATATATATATATATATATATATATATATATATATATATATATATATACTTTATATATATATATGAAATATAATGAACTTGTAATACCAAATAAAGACACAAAAATGTACAGAAAAAAAAAAAAAAAAAATATATATATATATATATATATATATATATATATATATATATATATATATATATATATATATATATATATATATATATATATATATATGTACATATATATATATATATATATATATATATATATATATATATATATATATATACATATATATATATGTACAAATATATATATATATATATATATATATATATATATATATATATATATATATATATATATATATATATATATGTACATATATATATATATATATATATATATATATATATATATATATATATATATATATATACATACATCAATATTATATATATATATACATACATACATACATACATCAATATTATATATAAATATTACATATATCAATATGTATATATAATATACAGTATATAATATAAAGACATATATTATATATATACACATATACATATATACACTAAAAATGTATGTACACGGGACGAAAAATGGCTTTAAGTTTGAAGAAAAACAAAAAAAGCTGTTGTTGATGCCGTATACTGTCTCCTCAATAAAGACAAATACTGTAAGAGAGATGTACTGTACTTTAAACCCCGACTGGAAGAGAGGACACTTTGTCTTTTTTATTGGTTCATAACATTTACTGGGGTACTGGTGCAAGTGTCCCATGAATGTCCCCGTGCAATGTCTGGAGGAGTGAATGTGTGAGCATGTACAGTATAAGCCACTATTAATCATCACAGCCGACACCACATGAGAGCTGCTGTGCTCAATAGTGATGTAGTGAGCAGCACACTGGCGCTCGTCCGTTACAAAACTCTCTGGAGATTTTTCACATTTACAGCACAGCTAGCTCCCACTCTCGGTGAGATCCTCCATTAAAGCACAGTGTTGCGCTACAGTAGCTGACATTATTAAATTGAACTATGAAATATTTTTTTTTTTTTTAAACAGCAATACATAAAGAATGTTTGATTTGCATTGTTGCAGTATGTCTTATTCTGTCATATAAAATATTTTTAAATTGTAATTTTGCTGTACAGGCCGTCTTAAAAAAAACCCCAGCACAGGTGTTCTTGACCTTGGGGCACAACTTTTCCACTGCAGAGTGGGCCCATTCAAATATTAACACTGAATTACAGAGATGTCCGATAAATGCTTTAAAATGTAATATCGAAAATTATCGGTATCGGTTTTTTATCATCAGTATCGTTTTTGTTGTTGTTGTTTTTTTGTTTTTTGGGTTTTTTTTAATTAAATGAACATAACAAATACAAGATACACTTACAATTAGTGCACCAACCCAAAAAACCTCCCTCCCCCATTTACACTCATTCACACTCATTCACACAAAAGGGTTGTTTTACTTTCTTTTTTATTCAAGAAAATGTTTTAAATGTATTTATCTTATTTTATTATTATTTTTAAAAAGGACCTTATCTTCACCATAGCTGGTTGTCCAAATTAGGCATAATAATGTGTTAATTCCACAACATCCATTGCTTTCGGTCTCCCCTAGAGAGGGGGGGGGGGGGGGGGGGGGGTTTACCCACATATGCGGTCCTCTCCAAGGTTTCTCATAGTCATTCACATCGACGTCCCACTGGGGTGAGTTTTTCCTTGCCCGTATGTGGGCTCTGTACCGAGGATGTCGTTGTGGCTTGTGCAGCCCTTTGAGACACTTGTGATTTAGGGCTATATAAATAAACATTGATTGATTGACATTGATTGATTATGTCTGTTATTAATATTCTGGTTCCTAGATTATATATCCATATATATCAATACAGTCTGCAAGGGATACAGTCCGTAAGCACACATGATTGTCCGTGCTGCTGGTCCACTAATAGTACTAACCTTTAACAGTTAATTTTACTCATTTTCATTAATTACTAGTTTCTATGTAACTGTTTTTATATTGTTTTACTTTTTCTTTTTTATTCAAGAAAATGTTTTATATTTATTTATCTTATTTTATAAAAAAATTTAAAAAGGACCTTATCTTCACCATACCTGGTTGTCCAAATTAGGCATAATAATGTGTTAATTCCACGACTGTATATATCAGTATCGGTTGATATTCGTATCGGTAATTAAGAGTTGGACAATATCGGAATATCGGATATCGTCAAAAAAGCCATTATCGGACATCCCTACTGAATTAGTAATCTTACTCTTGATTTGAGTCATATTCAATAATTATATCTAATCTCCTTAGTTTAAAGGGATAAACCTTGTCAAATGATTGATTGATTGATTGAAATGCTATGAAAGCATGTGTTAATCGTTATCGAGGTTTAGGCGAACTAAACAACAGGCGCCATTACTGCTACCAAGGACGTGTGCGGTGAATTTTGGTCGTTTTGACATTAGTTTTTCCGACAAAATAAACCAAAAATAATATGTCTATATATAGTTCTAAACATACTCCAGCTCATAAACATACAACAAAACATGCTTTTATTTTGAGAAAGTATAATTTTGCAGCGGTATTGGACGCACTGTGCTACAGTCCTTCAGTGTTTGGTGACCAGCAGGCACTCGAATACGCACCCGACGGCCCAATAAACATAGAACTACCACAAAAATTAACGTATTGCCCTCATTTTGACAAAATCTTCATTAGCTTTTGGACTAACAATCACGGAGAAATTGTGACTTTTGTGTGAAGTATGTCAACTGTGTATTTGTAATCACTGTATTTATCACTCATTATGTTTTATCATAACACATCTTTTTTGTAACATGCCAAGTGAATAAGTGTACTTCTGTACTTATTGCCCCATATTTCTGCACAACAACTCAGATATGGTCACACTGGCGAGCTCCACATACAGTGTGGAGTTATTTTTGGTCCAGAACATATTTTGCTTTATTCATTATTGATGTGTTTCTTGCCACTTTATGTTGTATATTTTTTTATGAGATTTGCAGTTATTTTATCGTCTATTATTACACCCAAAATTTGGTTTCTTTTATTCTTTCAATGTTCGTCTATTTGTATTTGTGTTTGACTTTCTCTTGTACGTATACCTTATTGCAATATTTTAGTTAATTCTCGTGGGTGGTGCAGTCCCCATGCTGCACAACAGGGCAGTTTTACACGTCAAAAAACTAACCAGGAAGCGCCCCAAACACATAGCCTTAGTTCAAAATTGGTAGCAGTCATGGCGCCCATGTAGTAGCCTTTTGACCAATCATTGAGGAGATCTCTTGAGACCGGGTTGGCCATACTCTCTCTTTGCATGACTCTGAACAATGGTTACGAAACACTAATTTAGAGGATCTTTGCTGCGTATTCAATTAACCAGTGTCTAAAAATAGCATACAAATCCCATCAAATAGATCACTTGTGTCAAACTCACGGCCCGGGGTCGTTTTATGCGATAATTTGCATCAATAAAACACCTCATCTTTCTTACTAAACAAATTCCTTCTTTCAATTTTGATAGAAGAATTGCATGTACTGCATGCAATTGTATATTAACCGATCATGCAAAAAAAAAAAAACTGTATATTAACATTATTGAATAAATGTTTTGTTAAAAAAAAATATATATTTTAATATCTGCTTGTCACCCTGACATATATATATATATATATATATATATATATATATATATATATATATATATATATATATATATATATATATATATATATATATATATATATATATATATATATATATATATATATAGACGATCTTTGCTGAGTTTTTGGCAGTATGTGCCTAAAAATAGCAGAGACACTCTATGGTATAGGGCTGGGACCCATCGTAGGGCCACAAAAAATGTGTTTTTCAGCTGTGGTCCGTATGGGCCGCAGCGGTACTCAGTTGTAATACACTTTTCCACCACGTGTGGCAGTAATGACAATTTCAAACAAACATAATAACTCTGGAGCTAAAGTCATAGAGAAGTTTCTTAAGCGCAAAAATTATGACTAAAGTGGTGAAGCTGTATTTTAATTTGCACCTAAATTTTATTGACAGTTTATTAAAGAAAAAAAAGAAAATATTTATAATTGTTATTTATTATTAATATAGTTATAATTATTTATTTTAGCACTGCCTTTTTCATCAGTATTTATGAGTCCCTTCTTTTGTAGTATATTTGATACGTATTTATTTGTGTAATCAGCCTGACCTAAGCCTTGATAATAATCTCTGTGATTAACACCATCCATCCATCCATTTCCTACCACTTGTCCCTTTTGGGGCACATGATTTCATATAATTTGACAAGGTTGTAAACTGTACGTAGGCTAGATATAATTATTGAATGGTTAAAATCAAGAATAAGATGATTAATTCCGTGTCAATTTTTGCGTGCGCTGCGGGCCCCTCTGTAGTGGAAAGGTTGGGCCCTGAGGTCAAAAAGGGTTAAGAGCCCCTGGTATAGAGGGTCTTTGACAAGTGTTTTGCAGTAGATCCTTAAAAACAGCCAAGTGCTGCTGTCATTTTGAGGAACTTTGATGAGTATAGACATGTAGCTTCTGTTTTACTGTCGGACAAAGATGCAGTTCTTGAAAGATTACATTAAATGTGGCTCCTTTGCAAAAAAAAAAGTAGCGTTTATCAACCTAAAGGGAGCTTCAACACAGATGTATTCCTGCGCTCCAGTTCCCACGACAGCGCCCGGGGGGGTGGCGCATCCATCTATGTCTTTTTGCCAAATTTGATTTTAAATTTTAATCACGCCGCACATACATCTCGGGCCCCCAAACAAATTGCCGGCAAAGCTGGATTGTCTGCAAAGCGTGCAGTAAGAAGGATGGAGGCTTGGGGATGGAACATCAATGTTTCATCTGGTGAAATGTGCCAAGCCACGACGGCAATTACGGATGAGGTAGGCGTCAAACTTTTTTTTGTTGCTCTTGAAGAGCAAGAGCAGGCATTTTAACTTTGATTGAACTATGATTTCACTGCATGATAATACAAAGTGTTATAAACAATTGGCAAACACTGCAATGTCCAAAACCAATGCAATATGGGAGTACAATGAAACCAAAAATTAGCTATGGAGGGAAAAACAGGACAACATTAAATAAATAAATACATTTTTAAGTAATAACTTAAATGTGTCATTATTTAATTATAATTTAAAAATAAATACATACATGTGTTATTAAATTAGTCATTATTTTTTTAATGTACAATTACATTTAATATGTAATTATTTAATGATTTAATGCAATATTTAATATTATTTCATTATTGATTTAATTTCTTATGATTTAACGATTTAATTAATTAATGGAACATTTAAATAATGTTGTTACTTTAATTATTTTTATTAAAGATGTATCTATTTATTTAAATTTGTCCCATTTGGCCCTCCATAGTAGGCATGCTATGAGTAAGTATGTCAAATGACCATTGCAGAGGATGTTGGTTCTCAGGAGGATATATCGATTATACTGTATATATATATATATATATATATATATATATATATATATATATATATATATATATATATATATATATATATATATATACATATATACATATATACATATATATATATATATATATATATATATATATATATATATGTATATATATATATATATATATATATATATATATATATATATATACATATATATATATATATATATATATATATATATATATATATATATATATATATATATATATATATATATATATATATATATATATATATATATATATATATATATATATATATATATATATTATTTAGTTGTTTTTTTTTTTTTGAGAAAGTGGAAATAAACACACAACCAATGTTGTAAAAGCAGAAAATAAATCAATAAATACATGTGTTATTAAATAAGTCATTATTGTTTTAAAATGTACAATTACATTTAATGTGTAATTATTTCATGATTTAATATCTTATGTAATATTATTTCATGACTGTAATAATTATTGATTTAATTTTCTTGTGATTCAACGATTTAATTAATTAAATTAAATTGTTTAATCTTTATTTAATTAAAGATATATCTATTCATTAAATGTTGTCCCATTTGGCCCTCCATAGTAGGCATGCTACGAGTAAATATGTCAAATGTCCACTGCAGAGGACGTTGGTTCTCAGGAGGATATATCGATTATACAATATATATTGATGCTGCTTTGTCCAATTTACTTTTGAAGAAATAGTTGTATGTTTATTTCTATTTTGTCATTAAAAGGGGCCGGCAGTCCAACAGCGAGGCAGGGCCCGCTCCAAGATGGCGAGCGAGCAGCGAGGCGGGGCACGCCGGGAGCGACACCGCAATCATTATAATCGTCAACGCCTCCTCGCCGCCATCTTGGAGCGGGCTCCGGTGTGCCCTGCCTCGCTGTTGGACTGCCAGCCCCTTTTTAATGACAAAATGGAAATAAACATACAACTATTTCTTAAAAAGTAAATTGGACAAAGCAGCATCAACAGAACCAATGTTGTAAAAGCAGAAAAGAGTAGACAACTCATTCAGCATTAAGTTCCTATTGTAAAAAAAAAAATGGCACAAGATTGTCACCAAAAACAGAGTGAAACCAACATTTTAGTTTCAGCTGGCTCATAAGGTTTGATGTGTTGAAGCGCAATGTTTTTTCTCCTCGCAGAATCTTTGGCATAAAAATCACACTAAAAGTCCTCCTTTGAAGGAGCGAACAAGTCCCACACTATCGACGCCATGTTTGTGAACAATTAGCTCAGGGAAAGTTTTTGACAAAAGGAGCGCTTGATTTTCTCACCCCAACCCACCTACAGCACAGTACAGGTAATGGCGCCTCCTCATTGGAAGGACGGCATAATTCCTCATATGGA
The DNA here is from genome assembly GCF_033978785.1 of Entelurus aequoreus. Lineage (NCBI taxonomy): Eukaryota > Metazoa > Chordata > Actinopteri > Syngnathiformes > Syngnathidae > Entelurus > Entelurus aequoreus. The sequence continues at coordinate 20,134,281 of NC_084732.1, forward strand.
TCTGATAATATTTATCATGCACTCCTAAAAAAAAAAAGCTAACCAAAACAGTCAAAACCATGTCGCACAAAATGAAAACAATAATAATGATGGCCAATCAAAAGTCAGCATTGTTTAAGTAGAAGCTGCATTTTTGGATGTCGTGCAGGACTCCCTTAAAAAAAAAAGAGTCTTAATCTCAATGGGACTTGCCTGGGTAAATAAAGGTTTTAAAGGCCTACTGAAACCCACTACTACCGACCACGCAGTCTGATAGTTTATATATCAATGATGAAATCTTAACATTATAACACATGCCAATACGGCCGGGTTAACTTATAAAGTGACATTTTAAATTTGCCGCTAAACTTCCGGTTCGAAACGCCTCTGAGGATGACGTATGCGCGTGACGTAGACCGGGGAACACGGGTATGCCTTCCACATTGAAGCCAATACGAAAAAGCTCTGTTTTCATTTCATATTTCCACAGTATTCTGGACATCTGTGTTCGTGAATCTGTTTCAATCATGTTCATTGCATTATGGAGAAGGAAGCTGAGCAAGCAAAGAAGAAAGTTGTCGGTGCGAAATGGACGTATTTTTCGAACGTAGTCAGCCACAACAGTACACAGCCGGCGCTTCTTTGTTTACATTCCCGAAAGATGCAGTCAAGATGGAAGAACTCGGATAACAGAGACTCTAACCAGGAGGACTTTTGACTTGGATACACAGACGCCTGTAGAGAACTGGGACAACACAGACTCTTACCAGGATTACTTTGATTTGGATGACAAAGACGCAGACGTGCTACTGTGAGTATGCAGCTTTGGCTTTTTTTTTGCGTATGTACGTAACTTTTTTAAAATATATAAGCTTTATGAACCTTGGGTTAGGTGAACGGTCTTTTGGGCTGAGTGATTGTGTGTGTTGATCATGTGTTTGAATTGTATTGGCGTGTTCTATGGAGCTAGGAGCTAGCAGAGGAGCTAGGAGCTAGCATAACACGTACCGTACGGTACGTGCGCGTCACGTACGTAACTTTTTTAAAATATATAAGCTTTATGAACCTTGGGTTAGGTGAACGGTCTTTTGGGCTGAGTGATTGTGTGTGTTGATCAGGTGTTTGAATTGTATTGGCGTGTTCTATGGAGCTAGGAGCTAGCAGAGGAGCTAGGAGCTAGCATAACACGTACCGTACCGTACTTGTGCGTCACGTACGTAACTTTTTAAAAATATATAAGCTTTATGAACCTTGGGTTAGGTGAACGGTCTTTTGGGCTGAGTGATTGTGTGTGTTGATCATGTGTTTGAATTGTATTGGCATGTTCTATGGAGCTAGGAGCTAGCAGAGGAGCTAGGAGCTAGCATAACAAACACGCAGGTGTTATTATGCAGGATTAATTTGTGGCATATTAAATATAAGCCTGGTTGTGTTGTGGCTAATAGAGTATATATATGTCTTGTGTTTATTTACTGTTGTAGTCATTCCCAGCTGAATATCAGGTACCGTGAGTATGCAGCCTTGGCTGCTAAACATTCGATAACTTGACCGTATGTGCGCGTCACGTACGTAACTTTTTAAAAATATATAAGCTTTATGAACCTTGGGTTAGGTAAACGGTCTTTTGGGCTGAGTGATTGTGTGTGTTGATCAGGTGTTTGAATTGTATTGGCGTGTTCTATGGAGCTAGGAGCTAGCAGAGGAGCTAGGAGCTAGCATAACAAACACGCAGGTGTTTTTATGCAGGATTAATTTGTGGCATATTAAATATAAGCCTGGTTGTGTTGTGGCTAATAGAGTATATATATGTCTTGTGTTTATTTACTGTTGTAGTCATTCCCAGCTGAATATCAGGTACCGTGAGTATGCAGCCTTGGCTGCTAAACATTCGATAACTTGACCGTATGTGCGCGTCACGTACGTAACTTTTTAAAAATATATAAGCTTTATGAACCTTGGGTTAGGTAAACGGTCTTTTGGGCTGAGTGATTGTGTGTGTTGATCAGGTGTTTGAATTGTATTGGCATGTTCTATGGAGCTAGGAGCTAGCAGAGGAGCTAGGAGCTAGCATAACAAACACGCAGGTGTTATTATGCAGGATTAATTTGTGGCATATTAAATATAAGCCTGGTTGTGTTGTGGCTAATAGAGTATATATATGTCTTGTGTTTATTTACTGTTGTAGTCATTCCCAGCTGAATATCAGGTACCGTGAGTATGCAGCCTTGGCTGCTAAACATTCGATAACTTGACCGTATGTGCGCGTCACGTACGTAACTTTTTAAAAATATATAAGCTTTATGAACCTTGGGTTAGGTAAACGGTCTTTTGGGCTGAGTGATTGTGTGTGTTGATCAGGTGTTTGAATTGTATTGGCGTGTTCTATGGAGCTAGGAGCTAGCAGAGGAGCTAGGAGCTAGCATAACAAACACGCAGGTGTTTTTATGCAGGATTAATTTGTGGCATATTAAATATAAGCCTGGTTGTGTTGTGGCTAATAGAGTATATATATGTCTTGTGTTTATTTACTGTTGTAGTCATTCCCAGCTGAATATCAGGTCACCCCCGGCTCTCACAGCATCTTCCCTATCTGAATAGCTTCAACTCCCCACTAGTCCTTCACTTGCACTTTACTCATCCACAAATCTTTCATCCTCGCTCAAATTAATGGGGAAATTGTCGCTTTCTCGGTCCGAATCTCTCTCACTTCATGCGGCCATCATTGTAAACAATAGGGAACTTTGCGTATATGTTCAACTGACTACATCACGCTACTTCCGGTAGGTGCAAACCTTTTTTTTATCAGATACCAAAAGTTGCAATCTTTATCGTCGTTGTTCTATACTAAATCCTTTCAGCAAAAATATGGCAATATTGCGAAATGATCAAGTATGACACATAGAATAGATCTGCTATCCCCGTTTAAATAAAAAAAAATCATTTCAGTAGGCCATTAATTTAAAAAAAAAAATTGAGGGAAATTTCAAAAATCAAATATTATAATAAAATTAAAAATAAAAATAAAAATAAAAATAAAAATAAAAATAAAAATAAAAATAAAAATAAAAATAAAAATAAAAATAAAAATAAAAATAAAATAAAATAAAATAAAATAAAATAATATTAAATTAAATTAAATTAAAATAAATAAAATAAACTCTAAACTCTAAAAACATATTTATTCTTGGCAACAAACCAATATATGGTACAGCAACAGCACGATGACAGCCTGCTTTTTCGCCCCCCAGCAAGTAAAAAGATGATGCACAACTCACCCGAGGACAAGAAAGCACATTTCCCTTTCCTCTGACAACAACAGAGTAGCAGTGGAGTCAAGCCACTCACATCTTGTTCCACATATCATTGCTGTGCTGCAGGGGCAAACTGCATTAGATTTACAGCAGCACTTGGTATCCACAGCACCCTTTGTCACAATGTAAACATCTCACACAGCTCTTTTGGACAAGGGTTTTACATACAGACAAACAAAATCAAAGAGAGAGCAGCCATTTTTGGGGGGCATTCTTCAACTTAAACCAAAAGCAATGCACATACACTTGGGAATGTTTTCATTGTTCTGCTTTAAGTTGCGAGAGAAAATTTAGGCCATAAGCCTCCCTGCCGCTAGTTAGCGTAGCGATTGTCATAGTGAAACCCGTTAGATTCGACCAAAATATATGTCTAGGGCAGGGGTCGGCTACCCAAAATGTTGAAAGAGCCACATTGGACCAAAAATACCACAAAAAAAAAAATCAGTCTGGAGCCGCAAATAATTAAAAGCCTTATATAAGTGTTATAATGAAGACAACACATGATGTAAGTGTCTATATTAGCTATACTAGCCTACTATCAAAATGACTTTAAAAGTCTTATATGTGTTATAATGAAGACAACACATTATGTAAGTGTCTATATTAGCTATATTAGGCTACTATCAAAATGACTTTAAAAGTCTTATATAAGTGTTATAATGAAGGCAACACATGATGTAAGTGTCTATATTAGCTATATTAGCCTACTATCAAAGCTCACCTTTGTGCATTCACGCACAGCATAAAAAGTTTGGTGGACAAAATGAGACAAAGAAGGAGTGGCATAAAACACGTCTTTCTGTGGGAGCATCTGAGAAAGTTGGACATGTAAACAAACTACGATGAGTTCATGGATAGCTGAAATTAGTAGGACAAAACGGCGCTTGCCAAATACTCTCATAAGTGAAGCATGTTTAATATAAACAGTGGGATTTCTAACAATCATGTTTGTCCTCTGTAGAAAAAAAGAAAAAAAAATATATATTTTTTTTCTTCATCTTTTTCCATGTTCACACATCTCTGAAAGAGGTCCAGGGAGCCACTCGGGGGGCGCTAAAGAGCCGTATGCGGTTCTAGAGCCGCGGGTTGTTGAGCTCCAGTCTAGGGATACTTATAGCTATTGATCGATATAACTTTCTTTTCCAAACATTAAAAGGACAATACTGAGAAGAAGTGGATATTATCATTTATTTATTATGATATGCATTGAATTAAAGAAATAAATCATCAAAAACATGATCGAGCGTGTAGTCGACCTGGTGGAGCACTGCGAGTCTGCGCCACACCAAAGAAGTATGTTCAAATTATTTCTAAATGATGGACATGTATCCATGAAAATATGCAGAAGCTGTGGACGGTGTGTTTGACGAAGATACCATAGAAGCCCAGTCTTCAAAGTATATGCTGGACATTATTTTTACATTACTTTATAAAACTACTGTAGTTGTTTGCAGTACATTCTATTGTGTTGTTTTATTTTAAACTATTTCTGACCTGAAAGTTTGTTTTTCTTCTTAAAAGGCATGTTACATGTTAAAAGTGTGCTGTTTTTTTAGGGATTTGAATTCATTCAAAGGAGCGACACTGTTTTGCATTACGAGTGTTTCAAGGTAGAAGCTGTGTCACGGAACCAATTAAACTCTATATGTGATGCCAGTACATACAGTATACAGACAGAAAAAAGGTGCCAAAACAGTTTGTATTGTTCTAATGTTAATTTTAAATATGAGCCACAAATTGACCCAGGCCGGACTTTTGATTCTCCTGCTTTACAATTTTTGACTTAAATGTGTTTTAAAATGTACTTTATATTGTTAGTATGCATACACCTAATTACATTTTTTTTAAAGTCAAGCACTTTCAAGATCAATTTTAATGACACGGTAGAGATAAATAAAAAGTTTACTTTAACAAACGTCTAAACATGTTTGTATTTCCCATTATACACATCATCTCTACCTACTTTGACAGCACACCAAATGCAGTATTTTTTCCTTTTTTTATTTTTTTCATTTTTCATTTCTACCTTTCTTCTAATTTGTCTTCAGATAAAGCTGCTGCAACACGATCAATACAATATCTGTATGTGGAAGGAGTGTTTTATTTATCCATACAATGACCTACAGTTGTTGTGAATGTGTTCGTCATCATCAGCCGTTGTCAGTCCACTGCTGGACGAAAGCCTCAGCATGTTTCTGCCATAGTGAACGATCTCTAGCTGCTCCCTGCCACTGCACTGTTCCCCAATATTTGTCTATTTCATCTCGCCATCTCACTCTTTGTCTTCCTCTATTTCTGCTCCCATCCATGGGTCTCCATGATGTCATTAGGGAAGTCCATCTATTATCTGTTCTACTGATATGTCCAGCCCACTTCCACTTACTGAATTTGATAGTTCTCATAATGTCTTGGACTTGCGTTTGTTTTCTCATCCATTCATTTGTTTTTCTGTCTTTATATGTGATTCCGAGCATAGTTCTTTCCATGTTGTGTTGTGCTGCTGCTATTTTCTTTTCCATTTTATTTGACAATGCCCAGGTTTCAGCTCCATATGTCATGGTTGGTAACACGCATTGATTAAAGACCTTTCTTTTTAGGCTTACTCTCATGATGTTGCTCAGTTTTCCATATTGGCACCAGCCCAATCTGATTCTCCTCCCTATCTCCTGTTCTTGACTCTTTTCTTTCAGGCTAAATCTCTGCCCCAGATAGATATATTCATTAACTTCATCAATTTCATTTCCATTAACAGTCACAGGTCCATGAGGTACCATGGAATTTGCCATAACTTTTGTTTTCTTCATATTCATTTTCAATCCACAACATTTGCTGGCATTTGCAAGGTCTTTAAGCATATCTTCCACTTCACTGATTTGCTCTCCCAAGACAACAATGTCATCTGCAAATCTCAGATGATTAAATTTGTCTCCGTTGATATCAACTCCTTTATCTTCCCACTCCAGAGAGCGAAATATGCCTTCCAAACAGTGAATGTGTTAGTGTCGTATAATTGTTATTTAAGCAAGTAAAGTTAAAATTATTTTTAAACCTTTAAAAAAACAATACAAATATTTTAGGAGTGTGACTTTTTCTACTGTATTAATATTCAGTTAAATACTATTTTTGTCCAAATACAAAAGCTACGTATTGCCTGTCATTTACTATGACAAGCAATACCATCCTTTTCACTCTTTAAAAAAAACGATTGGTATTGTAAAAAAAACAAAAAACATAAAAAGATTAAAAAACTAAGAAATCTTATCTTTAAAATAAATATATATATAATTTTTAAAATTATATATATATATATATATATATATATATATATATATATATATATATATATATATATATATATATATATATATATATATATATATATATATAAATAAATACAAAATATTTATTTGTATATATATATACATATATATATATTTATTTTTTTTACGTTTTATTATAAAACAAATAAATGTTTTTTAATAAAAAGTTAAAATAAATATATATATATATATATATATATATATATATATATATATATATATATATATATATATATATATATATATATATATATATACATACATACATATATATATATATATATATATATGTATATATATATATATATATATATATATATATATAAATATATATTTTTTATATTTTTTTATTTTTTATTTATATATATATATATATATATATATATATATATATATATATATATATATATAAATATATATTTTTTATATTTTTTTATTTTTTATTTATATATATTTACATATATATATATATATATATATATATTTATTTATTTATTTATTATTTTTTCTTATATATTTGTATATATATATATATATATACAAATCTTATCTTTAAAAAAATTATATATATATATATATATATATATATATATATATATATATATATATATATATATATATATATATATATAAATATATATATATATATATATATATATATATATATATATATATATATATATATATATATATATATATTATTTTTTTAAAGATAAGATTTCTTTGTTTTTTAATAAAAATTAAAAATAAATATGTGTACATTTATGTGTATTATATGTGTGTATATATACATATATATATATATATATATATATATATATATATATATATATATATATATATATATATATATATATATATATATATATATATATATATATTTTATATTTTTATATTTTTTTGTTTTTTTTACAATATCAATTGTTTTTATTAAAGAGTGAAAAGGATGGCATTGCTTGTCATATACCATACGTGATGCCATAATACTTTGCTTGTACGCTGAGAAGTATAGTACAGTACATATACAATATCCATGTGTTTGATATCATTTGACATGAATTAAACTCCGAGTTTACTAATTTAAAAAAATATTCTCTAACTTTTTTAAGTGTCCACAAGATGGCAGTATTGTCCAACTAAATACATGGATTCACCAAGGCTCATTGAACGCAACACTTTGCACTTTTAAAGCAACCAAGCAACTTTTAAACTAACTTTTCACTATTTTTGAACATATGTTTCAATTTATTTTGTAAACTTTTTTTTTGTTTGTTTGACTGAAAGATCCCATTTCTTATTATTCCACTTTGAGCGATCCCTATCAACTTCAACGTCGTCCACCCTGGCTCCACTAGATGGCAGTAGTGCAACACAACACGACTCCTCCTACTGTTGCAGTTGTTTGCCAAAACAGGACTGGCCTCAAATGCATCAAAGATCATTCCCTAATCAATTACTAGAGCTAATGATTATTCAGCACCCCAGCATAAGATGATGTCATTTAAGACCACAGGTGTAATGGCGGCTTGATCAACGCTGTCATTAAAAAGGCTACACAATATAGCCATGTGAAGAATTCAAAATAAAAGATGTGGCTTCATTAAATTTGCCAATAAAATATTTGCGATACCTCATTGGTTTCTAACGGCCGTCGCGAGGGAGGCTCCAAATGGCTGCGCGTTATGTTTAATTTGTTTGGCATTTCACAGATGGTAATGTATTCACAAGCCATGCACATTACAGAACCAGCACAAAGACCGAGGCGCACCAGAAGTAAAACAGGCGCGAAATACGTGGAACGTTCTAGTGTGGTGAAGCTAGCGCATAGTGGACATGCCAGTGGTGCCATGTTGCATTTCCACATATTGGGTGACTGCAAGTTGATGAATGCAATTCCATTCCTGGTAAATACCTGGCCGTGCTCCAAAGTGTGCGATAAGATTGGCGCACGGACAAAGAATGCGAACATAGCAATAAACAATGGGGCTGCTTGTCATTTACTAATGCAGGGTGATCTACGACAATATCGCAATGTAGCAATCAAACATGAACACTTCAAATTTCCGTGTAGAATATTTACTGTAGTTGAGGAAAAAACGACGTCTCTTTCGTTCTTTTTAGTTTTTACGTTTTAGGCGTACTGCACACTTCTGATGGCAGTGTGTCAAAGAAAAAGAAAGCCATCACCAGGGCCGAACCATCGAATAAACTACTCTACTTCCCTCTGGCCCGCGAAACGTCGTGAGTTTAATAAGGACTCTGGCCACAGGGAGGTTTCTATTCATTTTAAAAGTCATTATGTATGATGTTACTTTGCTGCCACCTTGTGGCCAACATGAGAGGTTTAGGTCATTTATACAGGACAGGCAGCATTTACTGGGGATGGCGTGGCGCGGTTGGGAGAGTGGCCGTGCCAGCAACCTGAGGGTTCCTGGTTCAATCCCCACCTTCTACCAACCTCGTCACGTCCGCTATGTCCTTGAGCAAGACACTTCACCCTTGCTCCTGATGGGTCGTGGTTAGGGCCTTGCATGGCAGCTCCCGCCATCAGTGTGTGAATGTGTGTGTGAATGGGTGAATGTGGAAATAGTGTCAAAGCGCTTTGAGTACCTTGAAGGTAGAAGAGCACTATACAAGTATAACCCATAACCGTAACTAATATGACCCAATGCAAACAACCTTCCCTAGTCATGGTGCAAAAAAATGCCATCATCATGGTCACACATAACACAATCTAACACTATGTGTGTATATTATAAAAAAATGTCCATGCACCATAAAAAGAAAAAATAATCATAATTACACCCATTAAAATCCATTACAAAGTTAAACGATAAGATTGTTTCTCGAGATGTCGATAAATGCTTTAAAATGTAGTATCGGAAAATATCGTTATCGGTTCGGAAATTATCGGTATCGGTTTCAAAAAGTAAAATGTATGACTTTTTAAAATGCGTAGGGAGAAGTACAGAGTGCCAATAAACCTTAAAGGCACTGCCTTTGCGTGCCAGTCCAATCACATAATTCCTACGGCTTTTCACACACACAAGTGAATGCAAGGCATACTTGATCAACAGCCATACAGGTCACACTGAGGGTGTCCGTACAAACAACTTTAACACTGTTACAAATATGCGCCACACGGTGAACCCACACCAAACAAGAATGACAAACACATTTCGGGAGAACATCCGCACTGTAACACAACATAAACACAACAGAACAAATACCCAGAACCCCTTGCAACATTAACTCTTCCGGGACGCTACAATATACACCCCCCCGCTACTCCCTACCCCAAAAACCCCGCCCCCTCCAACCCCGCCCCCCTCAACCTCCTCATGCTCTCTCAGGGAGAGCATGTCCCAAATTCCAAGCTGCTGTTTTGAGGCATGTTAAAAAAAATAATGCACTTTGTGGGATTGAGGAGGTCTTCGAAGTATTCCCTCCATTGATCCACAACATCCGCAGTCGAGGTCAGCAGAACACCATCCGCACCACGGTGTTGACAGTGCACTGCTTCCCCTTCCTGAAGCGGCGGAGGCGGTACCTCTGGATTGGCAGACCGGGGTGGTGGTTCCTCTCTTGAAGAAGGGGAACCGGAGGGTGTGTTCCAACTATCGTGGGATCACACTCCTCAACCTTCCCGGTAAGGTCTATTCAGGTGTACTGGAGAGGAGGCTACGCCGGATAGTCGAACCTCGGATTCAGGAGGAACAGTGTGGTTTTCGTCCTGGTCGTGGAACCGTGGACCAGCTCTATACTCTCGGCAGGGTCCTTGAGGGTGCATGGGAGTTTGCCCAAACAGTCTACATGTGCTTTGTGGACTTGGAGAAGGCATTCGACCGTGTCCCTCGGGAAGTCCTGTGGGGAGTGCTCAGAGAGTATGGGGTATCGGACTGTCTGGTTGTGGCGGTCCGCTCCCTGTATGATCAGTGTCAGAGCTTGGTCCGCTCTGACACTTTTTTTTCTACAGTAGGTTTCTAAAAAAGCTGAGCGCTCCTGTTCAATAAAGGCTCTTCGACTTGTATTTTTTATGGAGATTCTAAAAAAAACAAAGGCGCACTCCTGTAATATAGATGATCTTTGACTAGAATTTTTCTCTGCAGTAGGTTCCTAAAAAAAAAGCTGCGCGCTCCTGTTCAATAAAGGCTCTTTGACTCATATTTTTGCTGTAGATTCTAAAAAAAACAAAGAAGCAGTCCTTTAATATAGAGGATCTTTGACAAGCATTTTTTTTCTGCAGTAGGTTTCTAAAAAACCTGAGCGCTCCTGTTCAATAAAGGCTTTTTGACCTGTATTTTTGTTGAAGATTCTAAAAAAAAACTAAGGAGCACTCCTGTAATATAGAGGATCTTTGACAAGCACTTTTTTTCTGCAGTAGGTTTCTAAAAAAACTGAGCGCTCCTGTTCAATAAAGGCTCTTTTTGTATTTTTGCTGGAGATTCTAAAAAAAACAAAGGAGCACTCCCGTAATATACAGGATCTTTGACTATAAGTTTTCTCTGCAGTAGTTTCCTAAAAAAAGCTGAGCGCTCCTGTTCAATAAAGGCTCTTTGACTCGTATTTTTGCTGTAGATTCTAAAAAAAAAAAAGAAAAAAAGGAGCGCTCCTGTAATATAGAGGATCTTTGACTCAAATTGTTTTTCTGCAGTAGGATCCTAAAAAAAAAAGCTGCGCGCTCCTGTTCAGTAAAGGCTCTTTGACTCGTATTTTTGCTGTAGATTCTAAAAAAACAAAAACAAAGGAGCACTCTTCTAATATAGAGGATCTTTGACTATAACATTTTTTCTGCAGTAGGTTCCTAAAAAAAAAGCTGAGCGCTCCCGTTAAATAAAGAATCTTTGACTCGTATTTTTGCTGTAGATTCTAAAAACAAAAACAAAGGAGCACTACTGTAAAATGTTTTCCTTTTGATACTAACTTGGGTAGCGCGATACAGACTGTATAAATGATATATAAATCTGCCCGACGATAGAGCTTTAAATACTGTCGTTATATCCTGATAATGCATGTTGATGACACATTCTAACTGTGTACTGCAAATTTGTCAACGAAGAACAAACAAACGCAACACTCAACGCACTGTAGCATTCTTGCTGGTGGTTAATGTCCCTCCGCAGTGCAAACTTAGCAACCCTCGCCTCCATCGCAGCAAATAAACTATTTTCCTTGCATGTACTATTATCACTGGAGGACAAGAAATAGCTAAACATACTACACTACACATGCTAGGAAAATATGCTAACTGCAAACTAGAGCTCTTGAATGTAAACAAATATCAAGTACAGTCGATACTACAGTGGCTAGATCGATATTTTTTATCATCCACATTTTTTTGAACATGTTTACAAACTTAGTATATAGTCCAAGACTCACAAATAGTACACACAGTAGAGACGATGACATCGTGTCAGGAGAACAACACCATTCCTTTGTCGTTATGTGCAATCTTCTTCCATGCAGCCAAACTAGACAATCAATGTAAATATGCTTTTCATACTTGCACTCCCTCCCCGCATCTCCACAATGCAGTGTGTTGTGAAGATAAATTGGCTGTGACCTAACAGCGACCCCGGCTCATGTTCACGAGACCAATAAATGGGGATGCTGTGTGGTGCCGTGACACAATTAGGAAAATTGGGAAAGCTGTAAAAAAAAAAAAAAGAAGAAGAAATAGAGAAATATAGCCAAGATGGAGCTCATAAATATAAATAAGTGTTTGACAATAATGGAATATACCTTTCGCCTTTTTTGCGTATAATAACTTCCCAAGAAAGGTCAGTTACATTCATAGAGACATGCTATTAAAATGCATGCTTGGTTACTCTTCTGAAATGATGGACAAAAAGCTACAATAAGTGAAAAAAAAAAAAAAAAAGTGATACGTAAAGTTCAGTTGTTAAAAGCAGATACCCCACTATTTTATTTTATTTATTTATTTCTGTCTAAAATGCGCCAAATGTCTAATTGTTGTTGTGATGTTATTGCAATACCGCAAGTCCACCATAGGAGGGGGCTGGTCACGCAGGTGGTATAGAGTAATATAACGCAACGACAGAAGAAGAATAATATATCATGTCGTTGAAGCATACTTGCCAACCCTCCCGTTTTTAGCGGGAGAATCCCGTTATTCAGCGCCTCTCCCGACAACCTCCCGGCAGAGATTTTCTCCCGACAAACTCCCGGTATTCAGCCGGAGCTGGAGGCCACGCCCCCTCCAGCTCAATGCGGACCTGAGACTGAGTGGGGACAGCCTATTCTCACGTCCGCTTTACCACAATATAAATACGCTTGCAAGTTCCAAAACGAATGGAAACAACAATTTCAGTTCATCCAGGACGGTGGGAAGGTGTATGTTGCCTGTAAATATGTAGAACAGACTTCTCCATTGAACACGGTGGCCGAAATGATTTCTCAGTCATGAACAGAGAAGTTAAACAGGACAATACTGCCATCTAATGGATAGATAATTCAAGTATTTCTTTTATGTAAATAAAATAAATATATATATATAGCTAGAATTCACTGAAAGTCAAGTATTTCATACACATATATATATATATATATATATATATATATATATATATATATATATATATATATATATATATATATATATATATATATATATATATATATATATATATATATATATATATATATATATATATATATATATATATGTATGTGTGGGAAAAAAATCACAAGACTATTTCATCTCTACAGGCCTGTTTCATGAGGGATTTCCTCAATCCTCAGGAGATTAATATATAAATATAGATAAATATATATATATATATATATATATATATATATATGAAATACTCGAGTTGGTGAATTCTAGCGGTAAATAACCACGCCCCCAACCACGCCCCCCGCCCCCAACCCCCCACCTCCCGATATTGGAGGTCTCAAGGTTGGCAAGTATGCGTTGAAGACAACATTCTACATCTAAGGTCAGTATAAATTAACAATGAGCTACAATAACAGCTTTAATATTTAAAAATGTTGAGAATGTAATGACAAAGTTACATGTAAAGAGTAATGGCTTTCTACAAGATGTTTTGTGGAGCATTGACACACATGCTAAACCGCTAATACTAGCAGGCCTTTAGTAGGCTAAATTAAAATAGCTGATAACCAATGAATGAGTTTATTATTTGTATTTACTATTTTCATTTTTTTATTTTTTTTATTTTTTTTTTAGATAATAATCTATAATTACTATACTTATAAATTACATACATTTGTTCTACTATTATATATAGTCAAAAACATTTGTGTACAATCAAAAATGTGCCTAAACACCAGGAATGTATTTGTGGTCCTGTAGAATTGATACAAAGTAAAAAATAAAACATTAAAAATTTAAAAACAACATATTTTTTGTAGAGAATAGAATATAATAGGCTTCTATTGTCATTGCACATTAAGAACAACACAATTGTGGAATACTGATGGCGGAAGCTGCCATGCAGGGCGCTAACTAACTAAAATAATAAATATCTATATTAGCAAATCTACTTTTGACCAAAAAAGTTCTTACCAACTTGTCAATGCGATGATGTAAATAATAAACAAAAATATCTTGATTATATAGTTTTCGGCACAAGCATCAGGGTAGGGCTGGGTGATACTGAGAATGTTGGTATTGATCCGATACCAAGTAAATACAGAGCCAGCATTGCCGGTACCAATACCGATTCTTTTTATTTTTTTAAAAACATCCTCAAATAATGTTTTTGAATTTGCATTTACTTTTTTTGTTGTTTTTTTTTGTCCTGTCCAGCCAGCTTCTCAGGCAAATCATATAGTTGATGTAGATGCCCATATCTGCTGTTCAGATTTACTTTACAAAAGAGAAGTGTAGGATACTTCTCTTGTTGCCTTATTTGTATTTGACTTTATTAAATGTATTTATATTATCATTTGGTGGAGCCGGGCCGGAGCAGGAGGGGATAGAAAGAGAAAAAAAGGAAGACAGCGGGGGAAATTGTGGGGACAAGAGGGGGATAAGACAGAGAGACAAAAACAACAACAGCAAACACAACAATAACAACAACAACAACAATAGAACAACATCAGCAAATATGATAAGTACAAATATGATGGAAAAAGTGATAGCAAAGAAGCAGTTAGCGAGATAAATAATAATACAGAAATGACAATGAGCATTATTACACTACAGAAATACAAATACCAATAGAAATAGCGCTATTGATAATGAACAATACCAATAATTCACCTCTATTATCAACAATACATCGCATTTAGTTTGTTAATTTAGGGGGAAAGTAATTTTATGAGCGCCGAACAAGAGAATGATTCTTCACATTCATATCAATGAGTGTTATAAGTTGCGATATCTACTTAAAATCAGATACAGTTGTCCCTCGCCGCATTGCGCTTCAAAGATTACGGCTTCGCTATATTGTGGTTGTAAAAAAATATAACATATGTATTAACCATATTCTATGTATTTTTGACCTGAATTAAGTATTTTCAAGCATAAAAATGTCTGAATGAACTACAAAATATCAATACTATAGTACCGTATTTTTCAGACTATAAGGCACACTTAAAATCATTTCATTTCCTCAAAAATCGACAGTGGGCCTTATAACCCGGTGCGCCTGACGTACAGCATAATTCTGGTTGGGCTTACCGACCTCGAAGCAATTTTATTTGGTACATGGTGTAATGATAAGTGTGACCAGTAGATGGCAGTCATACATAAGAGATACGTGCAAACTGCAAGATGACGCCAGTAAACAACACCAAAACTTGAAATGTTCCATTGAGAATATAGAACATTACACACGGCGCTCAAAAATCTGTCAAAATGTTTTTAGTAAGACTTCGGTAAGCAATGAAGCCGCACCGCTTGATGGATTGTCGGCGCATTAAACATACAAGTATTATTATGGTGTGTGTATAAAGACCGCAAAAATGGCACCTATTAGCAGACATATTACCTGCCGTTTTGTTTCGCAATATTATGCAAAACCAACTTCTGGTACCTTCTGGTACCTGCTGATCTGTATTTTGGATCTGCATAAGTCCTGAACATTTGTGCGCGTCCGCCATTGTAGTCCGTGTCGACACCGTAGTCATAAGCTTCTTCTTTTCCTCTATCTTCTTGTTATGGGACATTCATCATCCACTGTTGCCACATCTAATATAAAGTAGTGTAAAGTTCTTACTGATATCTGTCAGTAGACTAGCTATCAAAGCGCTAAGAACTGTAGCGAGTTTACATTATTCACCCAAGGAGCTTTTTCACGGGACACATTTCCGGCGTTGTTGTTGCATTATTGAGCCACAGATGGGAAGATGCTGCTCCGTTATTGATTGAAGTAAAGTCTGACTGTCATTAAAACAGTTAGCTCCATCTTTTGAAACTTCTTCCACACCCGTTCTTGCACGCTACACCGCTACAACAAAGATGACGGGGAGAAGACGCTGTCGAAGGTGAGCCACGTAAATAAAGCCGCCCACAAAATGGAGCATCCCGAAGAGACGCTCAGAAAGCGACTTGAAGATGATCTGTAAAACATCATCTATGCAACATTTTGACCAAAGAACCACCATTACATGTTATGTAGACCAGTGTTTTTCAACCACTGTGCCTGCGCCGTGAGATACAGTCTAGTGTGCCGGGGTAGATTATCTAATTTCATCTATTTGGGTTAAAAATATTTTTTGCAAATCAGTAATTATAGTCTGCAAATTATGTGTTGTTGTTGAGTGTCGGTGCTGTCTAGAGCTCGGCAGAGTAACTGTGTAATACTCTTCCCTATCAGTAGGTGGCAGCCGGTAGCTAATTGCTTTGTAAACAGCGGGAGGCAGTGTGCAGGTAAAAAGGTGTCTAATGCTTAAACCAAAAATAAACAAAAGTTGAGTGCCCCTAAAAAAAGGGCATTGAAGTTTAGGGAAGGCTATGCAGAACGAAACTAAAACTGAACTGGCTACAAAGTAAACAAAAACAGAATGCTGGACGACAGCAAAGACTTACTGTGGAGCAAAGACGGCGTCCACAATGTACATCCGAACATGACATGACAATCAACAATGGCCCTACAAAGAAGGATAAAAACAACAAAAATATTCTTGATTGCTAAAACAAAGTAGATGCGGGAATTATCGCTCAAAGGAAGACATGAAACTGCACCAGGAAAATACCAAAAAAAGAGAAAAAGCCACCAAAATAGGAGCGCAAGACAAGCACTAAAACACTACACTCAGGAAAACAGCAAAAAACTCAAAATAAGTCACAGCGTGATGTGGCAGGTCGTGACAGTACACCTACTTTGAGACAAGAGCCATATTGATGCGTGGTTGGTTATGGTTTAAAGTCATACCCAACAATTTCGACAACGACATTTTACTGTCAACTGAGTTTCGTTTTTTAATGATTTCAGCTGGTGGTGTGCCTCCGGATTTTTTCAAACCAAAAAATGTGCTTTGGCTCAAAAAAAGGTTGAAAAACACTGATGTAGACCACAAGATAGTGTTTTACATTTAGAAAAAAGATCATAATATGACCCCTTTAATGCGCCCTATAATCCGGTGCACCTTTTGTACGAAAAAAGACCTGAATAGACCCGCTGATCCGCTTTAATCCTATGGTCCGAAAAATACGGTACTATTGGCCATTAGATGAGACCGAACCATTTAGAGCACGTGGTTTAGTAACGTGGTCACTGATTGGCTCGGCCTCAGACACTATTACTATGTTGGATTAAAAGAGTGTAAAAGTGACTCTGTGGATGGTATTTCATGTCTAGATAATAATAGTATTAAAAATGTTATTTAGAAGATTAAAATGTTTTTATGCTCCAGTTATGGAAATATTCATTTTATAACATGGTTAGCATCTTTTTGTGTGTAATGCATTCAGACAGAAGAGTGATGCTAATTTAGACGTAAGTCAAAGTTGCATTAATAATGAAGTATACAGTACAGTATCACACTGGCCAATTACTGTACAGCCAGTTGAGTAACAATCATCAACTAACATTCGCCAGCAGACAGAGATCCCACAATGCATCTTGTTGTGGTGCGCGTGTACGACCTGATCCCTCTACTGGCTTAGCTCAGCACACGGAGAGTCAAAAAGGTCAACCGTTTTCCACCTGCGCGTACTGTACTCGTCAGGCGGCATTCAAATGCATCCATGAGAAGCCCCACAGCGGCATTTTTCCCGCGTTTGCATAATCCAGAGTGACGTCTGCTTAATTTGTTTGGCTATTTTAATAACCTTGCATATAAATATTAGCGACCGGCCGCATCCGGTGCGTTTTCACCCCGCAAGCCTCGGAGGAAATTACCATTGGAATTTATAATCATTTTAAGCTAAATCACCACATGCGCAAGATGGTGGTGGTGGGGGCAAAAAAGAGAAAACTATTAACCTGCACGGCTAAAGCGGAGGAGAGGAGCTGTAAAAAAAAAAAAAAAAGCTAGTAAGGGAAAAATGTCAGGTGGTGTATTTTAGGCTCTGTTTTGATCTCATTGACGGATAACGTTGCACAATGTACTTTACCACAACACTGAGTCAGCTGGGATAGGCTCCAGCTAGAGAAATTGCATGGAGCAACACTGTCAGAAAAATGTGCCTCACCATTCTAAAGTCACACAAAACTAGGTAAAAAAAAACAAAAAAACTTTTTACTACAAATGACAGTTGAAAATATTCAAAAGTTAAATGTCTGCTTTTGCTTGTCAAATATCCTCATTATGACAGGAGTATTTTAACATTTCAGATGTGATAATGCAGGTGGCGTGGCATGATGACCCAGAAACTTTGGGTTACGTTTAAAAAAACAAAAAACAAATACAAAAGTCACTAATGTGAAACTGAAAATATAGCAAACTAACCCAGCAAAGATGTTGTGTTCAGGGTGAAATATACTGTATGCAGATATACAGTAGGAAGGGGAATCATATGGCCCCATTCGTCTCGGTTTACCTGACACATGAAAGGTGACGAATGGGGGACGGGGGGGGACACAATCTATTTTAGCCGACAGATAGCATTAGAGTGTTGACTAGGGATGATACTCGAAACCGGTTTTCCCGGTTGTTTGATAAGAAAAGAACCGAGTCCTCCGACTCGAATCCCTTTTTGAGAACCGGTACCCGTTATCGAGACCACTATAGTAAAGGAAAAGAGTTGATTCTTTATTCGAATCCCGTCCCGACCAGAAATGCTCCGTGTGACATCACAAGAAATGACGTCACGTAGCTCAGTCATTAGGCGCAGATAGCGAAAGCAGGAAAACAATGGACGGGAAAAAGTGCTCCAAGGTGTAATAAAGTTCAAAACAAAAGGTATAATCCATCGAATAACTTTACTGAGAGATTTGAGCAGGGTAAAACACATGACGAACACTTTTACGACCAACCGGAAACATAGCAACCAGGCTAGCAACGCACCTCCTTTACGGCAGCTGTCGCAACGTTCTTAAAGCAACCGCAGCACATACATATATATACAACATATCTCCCTTTTTTAACTTTTGTTTTTCTTTCCTTGTAAACAAAACAAAATCACACTGTAGATGTGTTGTTTGTCTAATTATAAATAATGCAGACGAGGCGTGTTGGCTGAGTTCTTGACGTTTACTTTCACAGCGTGGCAACATGCAACACTTTTCGGGGCTACCGCGCATGCTCGTAACTCCCGTTGCATGCTGGGTAGTGTAGTTGTTATATTCTCTAGCTCATAACATTTTTCCCCCTATAAAGAAATAATGTTAACTCAATAAAGTGTATTTCTTTTTTTAGCTTTAACTTTTCATTTTTTAGCATTGTAACCACATTTGCAAACAACTTTTCTCTTCATAGAATTTTCTTTCAATAAAGAAATAAAGTGCAAAAATGTCAAAGCATCATAACAAACAGTTATGTCAAATAGCAGCAGAAGTGCACTTTTTGGAGAGCTGTATTATTTTCAGTTTTGTGCCCAAGGGACTGATTTTATTTAACACTATATTATTATTTATACACCTATAGTGATCACAGAGACAGGTTGTTTTTGTGTTACTGTATATATTTGTTTCTCTGAAAAATCCCACTTAATATACTTTGGGTAACAACAGTCAATATTTATGTATTTTATTTTATTTTTTTAGGTGGGTAACAGTCAATATTTATTTATTTATTATATTTTATTTTTTTATTATATAATAAAAGTGAGCTTTTGTTAAACCAAATATTGTGTGTTTTTTCCCATATACAACAACCTATCTGGACTCGATAAGAGAATCGATAAGGAATCGGTTCGATAAGAGGATTCGATAATAGGCTCGAACTCGATAATTCCTTATCAAACATCATCCCTAGTGTTGACTGTCTCAAAATACACATTTTAGCTCAGGTGATCAACCCTTAAACAGGAGTGGGAATAAGCACAGCTTGTCTGGTCCAACCTCTGTGCCATAAGCAGCGTATAAATGTAAATTTACCGTATTTTTGCAATTTGAGGATTGTTTTCCCCTAATATTAGCCGCACTGGACTATAAACCACAGGGATATACGTTGCAAAAGTAGTTATTATAAATATGTTTATTTACATACCTGAATTGTTTCCAAACGGTGCAGAAGTCATCGTCATGGACCCACTAGCTGCGGAAGCTAGCTCTTTAAAAGCCAGGGGTGTCAAACTCATTTTAGATCGGGGTTCACATGGAGAAAAATCTAATCCCAAGTGGGCCGGACTGGTAAAATCACGGCACGATAACTTAAAAATAAAGACAATTTCTGATTGTTTTCTTTGTTTAAAAATAGAACAAGCACATTCTGAAAATGTACAAATCATAATGTTGTTGTTGGTTGTTTTTTTACACTTACATGTTGCGGTTAATAGTATTCTATCTTTATTTTTCGTTATTTGTACTTTCTGAATAAATTATGGGATAATGTTCATCAGTCAAGTCATTGGTGTTAATTTTCAATCCATCAAGGTAAAAAAAATATATCAAAATCAAATTACGGGATGTTATTTATGTAGTTTGATCATTTTCCTCGGCTGATGTACTAACATCATGTGGTTTATTTTGTACATATGTAGCATCATCTACAAAGATAAAAAGGATTGCTATTGAGACATCCAGTTTCTTTCATTCCAAAAATTTGAGGTTCATTTTTATACTTTGCAAACTCACCCCGCGGGCCGGATAAAACCGGTTTGCGGGTCTGATCCGGCCCTCGGCCCGCACGTTTGACATCCCTGAGCTAATCAGACTCAATAACTCTACGGTGACGTTTTGGGGAATTTACAAAACTGAAACAATACAAAAAGAAAGCAATTGTAAATGAATAATACTAACACAGACACTCGTAAACTTGTTAGCATTAGGGATAATGTTTGATAAGAAATTATCGAGTTCGAGCCTATTATCGAATCCTCTTATCGAACCGATTCCTTATTGATTCTCTTATCGAGTCCAGATAGGTTGTTGTATATGAAAAAAAACACAATATTTGGTTTAACAAATGACTTCACATTCTCTACTGCTCGCTACTATATTATTACCATATCTTAGTTATTGTGCAGAAATGTGGGGAAATAACTACAAATGTGCTCTACATTCGTTAACCGTGTTACAAAAAAGATCAATTAGACTGATACATAATGTTGGCTATAGAGAACAAACAAACACTTTATTTATTGAGTCAAAAATATTAAAGTTCGATGATTTGGTAAAATTGCAAACAGCTAAAATGATGTGGAATTAAATGATGGAATGGATTAAGTAAAGAAGTTAAACATTGTACAGATATGATCCAGTTTAAAAGGTTGTTCAAAGGGATAGTGCTTACAAAGTACAAAGAAGAAGAATTATGAGAAATACTTTCAACCTTATTGTAAATAAGATATTCTTCATCTCAGTATATTAATAATGACTGAATTAATTAATTACATATTACAAAACTGTTGTATATACTAATTCACAGATATTTTATTGTAAAAAGGTCAGTAAATGATGTATATATTTGTCGGATCATGTTTTGTTTAGTTATGTTCTGTTAGTTTTGGACTTCCTTAGTTGTTTTGTGCACTTCGGGGGTTTGCTTTAGTCACCATGGTTACTTATGATTTTCACCTGCCTTGTACGCGCACCTGTTGCTCATCAGAGACTCTACAGTATTTAAGCCTGCCTTTTCCGGTCACTCGTCGTGGCTTCATTGTTTGCATTTGCAACAGTTACGTTGGCATTCTGGTTTTCGAGCGCATGATTCCTGTGCTAAAGTTACCTTAGCTTCTAGTATTCCTGTGCTAAGTAAGTTTTTGCTTTAGCTTCTCGTGCGAATGGCACGCTTTCCTTTTGTTTCGTTCCTGTCTGTTGTAATGTGTATGATTTATGATAAGTAAATCATCTCCTACCTGCACGCTTTCGTCCGGAGCCGTCAGTTTTGCGTCCCGGGAGAACGAACCGCAGCACACTGCACCTCACCGTGACAAATGACTGAGCTACGTGACGTCATTTCATGTGATGTCCTACGGGGCATTTCTTGTCGGGACGGGATTCGTTCCCAGGGATTCGAATAAAGAACCAACTCTTTTTCTTTACTATAGTGCAGGGGTCACCAACCTTTTTGAAACCAAGAGCTACTTCTTGGGTACTGATTAATGCGAAGAGCTACCAGTTTGATACACACTTAAATAAATTGCAGAAAATAGCCAATTTGCTCAATTTACCTTTAACTCTATGTTATTATTAATAATTCATGATATTTACACTTAATTGAACGGTTTAAAAGAGGAGAAAGCCCGAAAAAAATTACAATAAAATTTTGAAACATAGTTTACCTTCAATTTCGACTCTTTAAAATTCAAAATTCAACCGAAAAAAAGAAGAGAAAAACTAGCTAATTCGAATCTTCTTGAAAAAATAAAAAATTAAATTTATGGAACATCCTTAGTCATTTTTCCTGACTAAGATTAATTTTAGAATTTTGATGACATGTTTTAAATAGGTTAAAATACAATCCGCACTTTGTTAGAATATATAACAAATTGGACCAAGCTATATTTCTAACAAAGACAAATCATTATTTCTTCTAGATTTTCCAGAACAAAAATTTTAAAAGAAATTCAAAAGACTTTGAAATAAGATTTAAATTTGATTCTACAGAATTTCTAGATTTGCCAGAATAATTTTAATCATAATAAATTTGAAGAAATATTTCACAAACATTCTTCATCGAAAAAACAGAAGCTAAAATGAAGAATTAAATTAAAATGTATTTATTATTCTTTACAATAAAAAAAATACATTTACTTGAACATTGATTTAAATTGTCAGGAAAGAAGAGGAAGGAATTTAAAAGGTAAAAAGGTATATGTGTTTAAAAATCCTAAAATCATTTTTAAGGTTGTATTTTTTCTCTAAAATTGTCTTTCTGAAAGTTATAAAAGGCAAAGTAAAAAAAATAATGAATTTATTTAAACAAGTGAAGACCAAGTCTTTAAAATATTTTCTTGGATTTTCAAATTCTATTTGAGTTTTGTCTCTCTTAGAATTAAAAATGTCGGGCAAAACGAGACCAGCTTGCTAGTAAATAAATAAAATTTAAAAAATAGAGGCAGCTCACTGGTAAGTGCTGCTATTTGAGCTATTTTTAGAACAGGCCAGCGGGCTACTCATCTGGTCCTTACGGGCTACCTGGTGCCCGCGGGCACCGCGTTGGTGACCCCTGCTATAGTGGTCTCGATGACGGGTACCGGTTCTCAAAAAGGGATTCGAGTCCGAGGACTCGGTTCTTTTCTTATCGGACAACCGGGAAAACCGGTTTCGAGCATCATCCCTAGTTAGCATATTAGCTAATACTAACAAAGCTAGCTTCATTACATTATGATAGCATGTACAAATATGCATGAAAACACTGCTACAGACATCACACATGGGATGGTTTAGTGAGTAGGAATAGTTTTAGTTATATTGTAAAACTTACAAACGTTGCTTGGAGTGATGAATGAAGAATCCATACGAGTAGGAACACTATGGACAGCTCGAAGACGAACCAGCACTTGTACTTCCGATTGAAAGCACTGAATGTAAGGACACTGCAGCACTGCAGTGAGCGAACTCGTCCAATAGATGGCGCCATTGTATAAACAATATTACACAATTTCAGCGTATTAGCTTGTTTTTTGTTTTTTTTAAACAATTTGCATTATGGACGTCAGCGAAGAAAAATTCATAAATTAGCCGCACCGTTTTATAAGTGTAGGAAAAAAGTAGTGGCTCATACTCCAGGACTTACGGTAAATAATAAAGTCGATACGAATAGATGGCAACCAGCTAACCTTGCAGACATGCTATCAGTGATTGTGTGACCTTGAAAGAGGTCAGTATGAATGTGTATTGAAATTGGGGAAACCACTTAATGGAGGGCCAAAAGAAACAAGACGGCGGGCCAAATTTGGCCTCTGGGCCCCACTTTGGGCACCCCTGCTCTATACAATCGGAATGCTGTATTCTTTTTTAGGGATAGTTGCAACAAAATAAATATCATTGTCAAAGATCCTCTATTAGGGTTGTGCTGCTGTTTTTTAGAAGTTACTGTAAAACTGCGATGAGCCAAAGATCCTCTAGTAGTGCTCTGCTGTTCATAGGGAACGACTAGGGCTGGGCGATATGGCTGGAAACTGTATCACAATATTGGTGTTTTATATCAATTTATATTTATATTTATATACAGTAATCAGTGTTTCCCATAAACTGCCAAGATACCTGTGGCGGTGGGAGCGTGGCTATGGGCGTGGCTATGGGCGTGGTCACAATGACATCGAGTAATTTGCATAATTTACTACAATGATATGATTTTCTCTAAAAAGGCTCAAAAAATGTATACTTACTAATTAATAATAACAGTTTTGTTTTAAACGTCCATCCATCCATTTTACAATATAATTACAACACTTTATGTACATATTTATATACAGATTTGAACAATAAGTTATTCACTGAAATATATTTATTAATTGTGGTTCTTACAAAAAATATATCTTATAAAAATATAAAAGCTAAAATGTTTCTTAAAGCTCTGCCCCTTTAATTAGTGCATACTAAATAATTTAACTTTAGCCTACTACTAGAACCCTATTATTTACCAGCAACATAAAGTGAAACAGAGGCAGAGGTGTCCTGCCACAGTCAGTAACAAATAAACAGAAAACAGTAGTGGTGGTAGATAGACACAAAGCTTCATCAAACATCTGATCCACTGTACAAAGAGCTCCAAAATTAGGACCTACACTTCTCTTTTGTAAAGTAAATCTGAACAGCCGATATGGGCATCTACATCAACTATATGATTTGCCTGAGAAGCTGGACAGGACAAAAAAAAATAAAAAAATTAAATTAAATTAAAAAAAACAAAAAAAAAAAACATTTTTTTGTGGCGGTCTTAATTTTTTCGTGGCGGGCCGCCACAAATAAATGAATGTGTGGGAAACGCTGGTAATTGTTGATATTATAAAAACACTCGTCAAAGATCCTGTATATGACAGCAACATTGGCATTTTAAAGACCTACTGCAAGAATAGTAATCAAATGACAGTAGTGTTCTGTTGTTTTTAAGGACCTACTGCAACAAAAGCTAGTCAAAGATTGTCTATATCAGTGTTTTTCAACCTTTTTTGAGCCAAGGCACATTTTTTGCGTTGAAAAAATCCAGAGGCACACCACCAGCAGAAATCATTAAAAACGAAACTCAGTTGACAGTACAAAGTAGTTGTCGCAATCGTTAGATATGACTTCAAACCATAACTAACCATGCATCACTATAGCTCTTGTCTCAAAGTAGGTGTACTGTCACCACCTGTCACATCACACCCTGACTTATTTTGAGTTTTTTGCTGTTTTCCTGTGTGTAGTCTTTTACTTCTTGTCTTGCGCTCCTATATTTTGGTGGCTTTTTCTCTTTTTTTGGGTATTTTCCTGTAGCAGTTTCATGTCTTCCTTAGAGCGATATTTCCCGCATCTACTTTGTTTGTATCCTTCTTCGTGGGGACATTGTCGATTGTCACGTCATGTTCGGATGTACATTGTGTATGCCGTCTCTGCTCCACAGTCTTTGCTGTCGTCCAGCATTCTGTTTTTGTTGACTTTGAAGCCAGTTCAGTTTTAGTTTCGTTCTGCATAGCCTTCCCTAAGCTTCAATGCCTTTTCTTAGGGGCACTTACCTTTTGTTTATTTTTTGTTTAAGCATTAAATACCTTTTTACCTGCACGCTGCCTCCCGCTGTTTCCAACATCGACAAAGCAATTAGCTACCGGTTGCCACCTACTGATATGGAAGAGTATTACACGGTTACTCTGCCGAGCTCTAGACAGCACCGACAATCAACAACAACACATCATTTGCAGACTATAATTACTGGTTAGCTTAAAATATTGTTTTACCCCAAATAGGTGAAATTAGATCATCTCCCACGGCACATCAGATTGTATCCCGCGGCACTAGGTCTATATGACTGAAACACTGATGTTTTTTGTTTTTTTTAGCAATTCTATTAGTTGAAACACAATAAAAAATTTAAATCTGACAATAAAGCTATGTTTGACTATAGCTTTACTGTCAGATTTAAAATTGTTTCATGTTCCTTATGGATTCATTTTAAAAAAATCAACCTGGCAAAAAACAACTATAAGATATGTTTTTAAGGACCTACTCCCCCAAAAAAATATTCGCCAAAGATCCTTTATGACAGCAACGTTTAGAAAGACCTACTGCAAGAACAGTATTCAAAGATCCTCTATATGACAGTAGTGTTCTGTTGTGTTTAAGGACCTACTGCAAAAAAAGCTAGTCAAAGATTGTCGATATGACTGAAAAACTGATGCTTTTTTTTTAGTTTTTTTTTTAGCAATTTTGTTAGTTGAAACACAATAACACATTTAAATATGACAATAAAGCTAGAGTCAAACATTCATGTTCCTTATGGATTCATTGCAAAAAAATCAACCTGGCAAAAATCAACTATAAGATATGTTTTTAAGGACCTACTCCCTCTAAAAAAAAATATACGTCAAAGATCCTTTATGACAGTAGTGTTCTGTTGTTTTTAAGGACCTACTGCAAAAAAAGCAAGTCAAAGATTGTCTATATGACTGGAACACTGATGTTTTTTTAGCAATTCTATTACCGGTAATTGAAACACAATACCAAAATTTATTTTGACAATAAAGCTATAGTCAAACATTCATGTTCCTTATGGATTCATTGCAAAGAAAAACTTTCTTGCAAAAATCAACTACAAGAACAGTATTCAAAGACAGTAGTGTTCTGTTGTTTTTAAGGATCTACTGCAAAAAAAAGCCAGTCAAAGATTGTCTATATGACTGAAAAACTGATGTTTATTTTTTTTAATTTTTTTTTAGCAATTCTATTAGTTGAAACACAATAACAAATTTAAATCTGACAATAAAGCTAGAGTCAAACATTCATGTTCCTTATGGATTCATTGCAAAAAAGATCAACCTGGCAAAAATCAACTATAAGATATGTTTTAAGGACCTACTCCCCGAAAAAAATATTCGTCAAAGATCCTTTATGACAGCAATGTTTAAAAGACCTACTGCAAGAACAGTATTCAAAGATCCTCTATATGACAGTAGTGTTCTGTTGTGTTTAAGGACCTACTGCAAAAAAAGCTAGTCAAAGATTGTCGATATGACTGAAAAACTGATGCTTTTTTTAAAGTTTTTTTTTAGCAATTTTGTTAGTTGAAACACAATAACACATTTAAATCTGACAATAAAGCTAGAGTCAAACATTTATGTTCCTTATGGATTCATTGCAAAAAAATCAACCTGGCAAAAATCAACTATAAGATATGTTTTTAAGGACCTACTCCCTCTAAAAAAAAATATACGTCAAAGATCCTTTATGACAGTAGTGTTCTGTTGTTTTTAAGGACCTACTGCAAAAAAAGCAAGTCAAAGATTGTCTATATGACTGGAACACTGATGTTTTTTTAGCAATTCTATTACCGGTAATTGAAACACAATACCAAAATTTATTTTGACAATAAAGCTATAGTCAAACATTCATGTTCCTTATGGATTCATTGCAAAGAAAAACTTTCTTGCAAAAATCAACTACAAGAACAGTATTCAAAGACAGTAGTGTTCTGTTGTTTTTAAGGACCTACTGCAAAAAAAGCAAGTCAAAGATTGTCTATATGACTGGAACACTGATGTTTTTTAGCAATTCTATTAGTTGAAACACAATACCAAAATTTATTTGGACAAAAAAGCTATAGTCAAACATTCATGGTCCTTATGGATTCATTGCAAAGAAAAACTTTCTTGCAAAAATCAACTACAAGAACAGTATTCAAAGTCAGTAGTGTTCTGTTGTTTTTAAGGATCTACTGCAAAAAAAGCCAGTCAAAGATTGTCTATATGACTGAAAAACTGATGTTTATTTATTTATTTATTTTTTAGCAATTCTATTAGTTGAAACACAATAACAAATTTAAATCTGACAATAAAGCTAGAGTCAAACATTCATGTTTCTTATGGATTCATTGCAAAAAAATCAACCTGGAAAAAATCAACTATAAGATATGTTTTAAGGACCTACTCCCCCCAAAAAATATTCGTCAAAGATCCTTTATGACAGCGATGTTTAAAAGACCTACTGCAAGAACAGTATTCAAAGATCCTCTATATGACAGTAGTGTTCTGTGGGTGTTTAAGGACCTACTGCAAAAAAAGCTAGTCAAAGATTGTCCATATGACTGAAAAACTGATGCTTTTTTTTTAGTTTTTTTTTTTTTAGCAATTTTGTTAGTTGAAACACAATAACAAATTTAAATCTGACAATAAAGCTAGAGTCAAACATTCATGTTTCTTATGGATTCATTGCAAAAAAATCAACCTGGAAAAAATCAACTATAAGATATGTTTTAAGGACCTACTCCCCCCAAAAAATATTCGTCAAAGATCCTTTATGACAGCGATGTTTAAAAGACCTACTGCAAGAACAGTATTCAAAGATCCTCTATATGACAGTAGTGTTCTGTGGGTGTTTAAGGACCTACTGCAAAAAAAGCTAGTCAAAGATTGTCCATATGACTGAAAAACTGATGCTTTTTTTTTAGTTTTTTTTTTTTTAGCAATTTTGTTAGTTGAAACACAATAACACATTTAAATATGACAATAAAGCTAGAGTCAAACATTAATGTTCCTTATGGATTCATTGCAAAAAAATCAACCTGGCAAAAATCATCTATAAGATATGTTTTTAAGGACCTACTCCCCCTAAAAAAAAATATACGTCAAAGATCCTTTATGACAGCAACATTGACGTTTATAAAAAACCTACTGCAGGAACAGTATTCAAAGATCCTCTAAATCAGTAAATCAGTAATCAGTAAAAATGTAATTTAGATTTTTTTTTTTTTTTTTTTTTTTTAATTTCTTGCGCGGCCCGGTACCAATCGGTCCGCGGACCGATTGGTACCGGCCGCGCAAGAAATTAAAAAAAATCCAAAAAAAAAAAAATCAAAATTACATTTTTTTTTAATTTTTTTTAAAAAATTAAATCAACATAAAAACACTATATATACATATTGTGTATGTGTATGTCAATATAGATCAATACAGTCTGCAGGTATACAGTCCGTAAGCACACATGATTGTATTTCTTTATGAGAAAAAAAAAGAAAAAAAAAATCCCCCCCCCCACCCCCACCGGACGGGTCCCCAGCTACAAAAAGGTTGGGGACCACTGCTCTAAATGACAGTAGTGTTCTGTTGTTTTTAAGGACCTACTGCAAAAAAAGCTAGTCAAAGATTGTCTATATGACTGAAAAACGGATGTTTTTTTTTTAGTTTTTTTTAGCAATTCTATTAGTTGAAACACAATAACACATTTAAATCTGACAATAAAGCTAGAGTCAAACATTCATGTTCCTTATTGATTCATTGCAAAAAAATCAACCTGGCAAAAATCAACTATAAGATATGTTTTTAAGGACCTACTCCCCCCCCCCCAAAAAAATATATACGTCAAAGATCCTTTTTGACAGCAACAATGAGGTTTATAAAAGACCAACTGCAGGAACGGTTTTCAAAGATCCTCTATATGACAGTAGTGTTCTGTTGTTTTTAAGGACCTACTGCAAAAAAAGCTAATCAAAGATTGTCTACATGACTGAAAAACTGATGTGTTTTTTTTTTAGCAATTCTATTAGTTGAAACACAATAACACATTTAAATCTGCCAATAAAGCTGGAGTCAAACATTCATGTTCCTTATGGATTCATTGCAAAAAAATCAACCTGGCAAAAATCAACTATAAGATATGTTTTTAAGGACCTACTCCCCCCCCCCCCCCAAAAAAATATACATCAAAGATCCTTTATGACAGCAACTTTGACGTTTATAAAAGACCTACAGCAGGAACAGTATTCAAAGATCCTCTATATGACAGTAGTGTTCTGTTGTGTTTAAGGACCTACTGCAAAAAAAAGCTAGTCAAAGATTGTTTATATGACTGGAACACTGATGTTTTTTTTAGCAATTCTATTAGTTGAAACACAATAACACATTTAAATCTGACAAAAAAGCTATAGTCAAACATTCATGTTTCTTATGGATTCATTGCAAAAAAAAAATCTGGCAAAAAAACTACAAGAAGAGTATTCAAAGATCCTCAATATGACAGTAGTGTTCTGTTGTTTTTAAGGACCTACTGCAATAAAAGCTGGTCAAAGATCCTCCGTGTGACAGGACTGCTCGTACAATTCATGTTATTAATGCATCATTATTGAAAGTGCTGGCTTGCCTTGTGCACAATAAAGTTTTGTGCAAATAAAGTATGTTTTATGCATATGTTGCACAAATACAAGATGCACAATGAAAGTGACCTGGAATTCTTGCATTGTCCCTCATTAAAAAGCAGCAGTTTTCTCATGTCTGCATGTGTCATGCTGTACAAAGTGAAGCCAGAGGGACAGCGAGGGAGGTTGTATTATTTATAAGAGGAGGAGAAAAGAACATTATGCCAGCAAGCGGGCTCATGAGCGAGCAAATTGGGCTTGAGAGTACCAAAGCATAACAGAAATAGGTCATTAAGATTGGGCAGAATGAAGACCAGAAAAGCATTTCTCATGAAATAAAAAAGACTGCAACAACCCTTTTTTTAAAAAAACCCCAAAACCAAATGTAAAGTGTAATTATGGGGGAGCTTACAAAGAGTAAATCAAAGTCTTCAGCTGCTATTTGTTCACCACACACAAAAAGAAAAAGGGGGAAAAAAAGCATGTCACCTTCGATCTTGGAGACATTTTTGTGTTGAAGTGCAGAAGTAGAAAACCAGCAGGTGCGCTTGTGGAAGCACTAATGCTTTTGCAAACATCAGCCAAGGACCACCTTGTAGTTCAAGGGGCCACTTTGGAAGAAATACATTGGGGGGAAAAAAAATCAAAAAGTTGAATGAGCAACATCCAACTGTGTAATAATTACAGCATGGAACACGTTCAAAATGTGTCAAATTTTATCTGTAAAAAAAACACAAAGAAATCATCCATTTTCTACCGCTTATCCCTTTTGGGGATAGTCTAGAAGAAAAAGCATATCAAAATGTTGCTGTTTTTAAGAAACTACTGTCAAAAACACTGGTCAAATTAAACTGTAATACTGCTGTTTTTAGGAAACAACTAGTCAAAGATCCTCTATATGACAAGAGCGCTATGCTTCTTGCACAGAACAGCTGCGACAACAATAGTCAAACATCCTCTACATCACAGGAGCACAATGTTGTTTTTAAAGGCTCTACTGCAATACCGCAGTCAAAATAGTGGTAGCGGGGGGTGTATTTTGTAGCGTCCCGGAAGAGTTAGTGCCGCAAAGGGTTCTGGGTATTTGTTCTGTTGTGTTTATGTTGTGTTACGGTGCGGATGTTCTCCCGAAATGTGTTTGTCATTCTTGTTTGGTGTGGATTCACAGTGTGGTGCATATTTGTAACAGTGTTGAAGTTGTTTTTACGGCCACCCTCAGTGTAACCTGTATCGCTGTTAATCAAGTATGCGTTGCATTCACGTGTGTGTGCGTACAGAAGCCGCACATATCTTGTGACTGGGCCGGCACGTTGTTAGAATGGATGAAAAGCGGGCGTGACGACAGCTCGTAGAGGACGTTAAAGGCAGTGCCTTTAAGGCACACCCCCAAGATTGAGATATGATGACTGATGAACACCTTCGTTCGATAATGAAGGTTGCCTCAGCTCAAAGCCTGAGCTTTGAACTAGCATCCAAGAAAAGATGGCAGGTATCTGGCTTGGGCACATCAGATTAGATCAGTGTGTTGCAAACTGAGCAGTTTAAAGTCCTGAATGGTTGGTTTATTCATTGTTATTTTATTTTCAAATATATTAGCCTGTGGAAAAAGTTAATGTTGATATTTACCTCAGAAGGCTGCAAGTAGAAAAGAGGCATTCAATTTTTATTTAAATTGTATTTGATATGCCATTGATATTTTTGAATTATTATTATTATTATTTGAAACTGGATTTTGCATGTCACTATAAAGTTATATAAGCCTTGCTTGTTCAATATTCAATGCAAAACTTGTTTGGGTCCCTATTAAAAGGTTAATTTGTTCAACCTTGGCCCGCGGCTTTGTTCAGTTTTAAATTTTGGCCCACTCTGTATTTGAGTTTGACACCCCTGCTCTAGGACATAAGTACTTTACTGTTTTTAAGGAACTATTGCCAAAAAATTGTCAAAGATCCTCTATATCAGTGGTCCCCAACCTTTTTGTAACTGCGGACCGGTCATCGCTTGAAAATTTGTCCCACGGACCGGGATATATTGATATATAATGTAGGAACCAGAAATATTGATAACAGAAAGAAACAACCCTTTTGTGCGAATGAGTGTGAATGAGTATAAATGGGGGAGGGAGGTTTTTTGGGTTGGTGCACTAATTGTAAGTGTATCTTGTGTTTTGTATGTTGATTTTATAAAAAAAATAAAATAAAAAAATGTTTTTATTTTTTTTATTTCTTGTGCGGCCCGGTACCAATCGATCCGCGGCCCGGTACAGCTAGTTTCCATTGCTTTTTATGATGACCTCTTGCAAAAAATACTAGTCAAAGATCCTCTATGCAAAAAAAAGCCAAACAGACTATCTCTATGGTTAATATGAGTTCTCTGCTGGTTTTAATGACCTACTGCAACAACAGTAGTCAAAGATCACCTATGACAGGAGCTGTTTTTAAGAAACTATGGCCTAAAAACACCAGTCAAATGAAACCATCCTCTGACATCAATACTGCTGTTTTTTTATGAAACAGCTGATAGTCAAAGATCCTCTATTTGACAAGAGCCCCTTGCTTTTTCTCTAATGGCCTGCTGCAAAAACACTAGTCAAATATTCTCCATGACAGGCCATTGTAGTTTTTAAGGGAAACAGTTCTCTGACATTAATACTGCCATTTTTAAGAAACAACTGCAAAAATAATAGTCAAAGATCTTCTAAATGATAGGAGCGCATTGCCTTTTCTAATGACCTCCTGCAAAAAACGCTAGTCGGAGATCCTCGATGACAGTAGCGCTTTGTTGTTCTTAAGGAATTACTGCCAAACAACACGAGTCTTGTGCTTTTTTCCAAACAACAACTGCTAAAACGATAGTCAAAGATCCTCTATATTGCTTTTTCCAATGCTTGTCAAATATCCTCTATCGTGACAGGTATGCTGCCGTTCATTTTTAAAAAACATCCTGCAAAAAGGCAATACAATACATTGATGTTGTATATGATTAATATGCTGTTTTTAATGAACTACAACAACAACAGTAGTCAAAGATCCTCTATGACGGGAGTGCTATGATGATTGTTAAAGTCTGTACTGCAAAAAACGCTAGGCAACCATGCCTTTCAGCATCTAGCACAATCACAGCACTAGATTTTATGGATCTAGTGCTATGATTCTCAAACTGCCAGCTCCATCTAGTGGTACGCCGAAGAATCACTTGATTAAAGTACAGCATTTTATTTTCCTATATTCAAACACAGTGTTACTGGTCAAACAATGTGTAATGTTACAGTGGTCACAAATATTAAATATACTCTGCCTGGTTTTTAATGAACACTTAGGCCTACTGCACTACTGTATTTTAATGTTGGTCATTATGGTGGTATTTGGAGAGCCAAGGGGGGGGGGGTGGGGGGGGGGGGTACTTGGTGCAAAAAGTTTCAAAACCACCATTGAGTGTAAAAATGGGAGCCTTTAAATCAGGGGTGTCAAACTCATTCTAGCTCAGGGGCCGCATGGAAGAAAATCTATTCCCAAGTCGGCCGAAATGGTAAAATCATGGCATGATAACATAAAAATAAAGACAACTCCAGATTGTTTACTTTGTTTTTTACTTTGGCCAAAAATAGAACAAGCATGTTGTGAAAATGTACAAATCACAAATAATCCTCTGGACAAAACACTTCAAGTTTGTTGAAAATTCGGAGGAAATTGGTGCAGTTTCAAAAACACAATGAAGAACACAATGAATTTAGACTTCGTCTCAGTGTATCTACAAAGCCAGGATTAAACTTTAAGTCACAGTCTTTCTGGGATTGAACAAAAAACACAACATGTAAACTGTTCGAGGTATCAAATACCTCCTTTGTCATGTCCACGTATCAATCCAGTGCCAACTCAACAAACCGTAAGAAACAGAGGTGAAAACTATTCAGAAGGGTTATGTTTTCTCGTTTTTTACAGAGACATTATTGGGGACTAAGGGTGCAAAATAACGAAGTGTTCGAAGCATAAGACATAAAACGGCAGGTTTTAAAGGCCTACTGAAATGATTATTTTTTATTTAAACGGGGATAGCAGATCCATTCTATGTGTCATACTTGATCATTTCGCGATATTGCCATATTTTTGCTGAAAGGATTTAGAAGAGAACAACGACGATAAAGATCGCAACTTTTGGTATCTGATAAAAAAAAAGCCTTGCCCCTACTGGAAGTAGCGTGACGTAGTCAGTTGAAAGGCTCCTCACATTTTCCTATTGTTTTCAATGCAGCTAGAGCGATTCGGACCGAGAAAGCGACGATTACCCCATTAATTTGAGCGAAGATGAAAGATTTGTGGATGAGGAACGTTAGAGTGAAGGACTAGAATGCAGTGCAAGACATATCTTTTTTCGCTCTGACCGTAACTTAGGTACAAGCTGGCTCATTGGATTCCACACTCTCTCCTTTTTCTATTGTGGATCACGTATTTGTATTTTAAACCACCTCGGATACTATATCCTCTTGAAAATGAGAGTCGAGAACACGAAATGGACATTCACAGTGACTTTTATCTCCACAACAATACATTGACGAAACACTTTAGCTACGGAGCTAACGTGATAACATCGTGCTTAACTGCATATAGAAACAAAATAAATAAATCCCTGACTGGAAGGATAGACAGAAGATCAACAATACTACTATTTACATGGACATGTAAATACACGGTTAATGCTTTCCAGCCTGGTGAAGGTTAACAATGCTGTTGCTAACGACGCCATTGAAGCTAACTTAGCAACCGGACCTCACAGAGCTATGCTAAAAACATTAGCTATCCACCTACGCCAGCCAGCCCTCATCTGCTCATCAACACCCGTGCTCACCTGCGTGCCAGCGATCGACGGTGCGACGAAGGACTTCACCCGATCACAGATGCGGTCGGCGAGATGGAGGAAGTTAAGGTGAGTTCGCCGGCTAACGCGTCTGCTATCCATCTCTGTCCTCCTGGCTGTGTTGCTGTAGTCCGCCGCTAGTACACCGATCCCACCTACAACTTTCTTCTTTGCAGTCTCCATTGTTCATTAAACAAATTGCAAAAGACTCACCAACACAGATGTCCAGAATACTGTGGAATTTTGAAATGAAAACGGCTTTTTTGTATTGTATTCAATGGGGTACCAATACTTCTATCAACCGTTTATGTCACGCGCATACGTCATCATATCTAGACGTTTTCAACTGGAAGTGTGGTGGGAAATTTAAAATTGCACTTTATAAGTTAACCCGGCCGTTTTGGCATGTGTTGCAATGTTATGATTTCATCATTGATATATAAACTATCAGACTGCGTGGTCGGTAGTATTGGGTTTCAGTAGGCCTTTAAGTTTCATTTGCGTCGAGGGAGAGGAGCCGCAGCCACGCTTTACTTTATACCTCTTGCTAATCCTAACAGAATTGCTATTGTGACATCCAGTGGACACATTTAGAACAGCAGTTTCTTTCATTCAAAAAAAAAATGCAGCTCATTTTAATAAAATTAAAGTAAAAAGTACCAATGATTGTCACACACACACTAGGTGTGGCGAAATTATTCTCTGCATTTGACCCAACCCCCTTGATCACCCCCTGGGAGGTGAGGGGAGTAGTGAGCAGCAGCGGTGGCCGTGCCCGGGAATCATTTTTGGTGCTTTAACCCCCAATTCCAACCCTTGATACTGAGTGCTAAACTCATCACGCGGGTCGGATAAAACCTGGATGAGGGCCGCGGGCCGTACGTTTGACACCCCTGATTTAAATGGAGTTATTATCAACCACTGTGCTGCGGCAGGTGTGCTGCTGGCAAATTATCCTGTTATCTCTAATTGGTCCAAAAAATGATTATTTACTACAAATGTGTCAAATATGCTTGATTTCTAAGATTACATCTTAAAATGTAACGAAGCTGAATGAAAAAAAAAAGATTAATTGCGAGGAAGCGAGTGCGATGCTGTGCACATTATGTATGCAAAGCATGTTTTTGTTTGGATACCATGCAGCGCGTTCATTCTCATATTTATCAACGTGCACGCAAATACACAAATTTACTGAGAGTCAACATTACAAGTAATCAACGTTATGAGAGCTGCATCACATATTAAAAGTAATTTTGCCAAAGCAAAAAATCCTGGTAATCAACAACTCTTTTTTTTCCCAGCCTGTCTGATACACAAATTGTAGTTAATGAAGCTTGTAAAATCAATTACCTGCCTGATACTTTGCATGCACGCGGAGGAGAGCGAAGAGCGAAAGGCACGCAGCGTGTGTAAACACACATTACTCACATCGCTGTGGTATTTTGGCTCTATTTAAAGTGCAGAGAAACACTCTATATCTGAACCTCCGATTCCTCAACTGGCTGAGCACATGCAGCAGAGATGATGTGATCACGGAAATGCTGGAACATGATTGAACATGGCATGGATTACAGGAGCAAAATGGGGGGGAAAAAAGGCAGTGTGCTTCACTGTGCATTGTAGAAAAAGTAGGTCACAAAAGCTTTACTTGCATTGACGTTCTTGCTGATACAGTTGGTCTTGTGTCAAGATCCTTAGAGCTCTACAAGCTGAAAAGAATGTCTGTGACAGATAATTTTATATGACAGGAGCACTGCTGTTTGTAAAAATCTACTGCAAAAACACTAATCAAATGACTTCTATATGACAGAAGCACTATGCGCTGTTTGTAAGAATCGACTGCAAAAACATTAGTCAAAGATCATCTATATCACAGGAGCACGATGCTGGTTTGTAAGAATCTACTGCAACAACATTAGTCAAAGATCACCTATACAACAGGAGCACTATGTTGTTTGTAAGAATCTACTGCAAAAACACTAGTCAAAGATCATCTATATGAAAGGAGCACTATGCTGGTTTGTAAGAATCTACTGCAAAAACACTAGTCAAAGATCATCTATACCACAGGAGCACTATGCTGTTTTGTAAGAATCTACTGCAAAAACACTAGTCAAAGATCATCTATATGACAGGAGCACTATGCTGGTTTGTAAGAATCTACTGCAACAACATTAGTCAAAGATCACCTATACAACAGGAGCACTATGTTGTTTGTAAGAATCTACTGCAAAAACACTAGTCAAAGATAATCTATATGAAAGGAGCACTATGCTGGTTTGTAAGAATCTACTGCAAAAACACTAGTCAAAAATCATCTATATGACAGGAGTACTATGTTGTTTGTAAGAATCTACTGCAAAAACACTAGTCAAAGATCATCTATATGACAGGAGCACTATGCTGGTTTGTAAGAATCTACTGCAAAAACACTAGTCAAAGATCATCTATATGACAGGAGCACTATGCTGGTTTGTAAGAATCTACTGCAAAAACACTAGTCAAAGATCATCTATATGAAAGGAGCACTATGCTGGTTTGTAAGAATCTACTGCAACAACACTAATCAAATGACTTCTATATGACAGAAGCACTATGCTGGTTTGTAAGAATCTACTACAAAAATACTAGTCAAAGATAATCTATATGACAGGAGCACTATGCTGGTTTGTAAGAATCTACTGCAAAAACACTAGTCAAAGATCATCTATATGACAGGAGCACTATGCTGGTTTGTAAGAATCTACTGCAACAACGTTAGTCAAAGATCACCTATACCACAGGAGCACTATGCTGTTTGTAAGAATCTACTGCAAGAACACTAGTCAAAGATCATCTATATGAAAGGAGCACTATGCTGGTTTGTAAGAATTTACTACAAAAACACTAGTCAAAGATCATCTATATGACAGGAGCACTATGCTGGTTTGTAAGAATCTACTGCAAAAACACTAGTCAAAGATCATCTATATGAAAGGAGCACTATGCTGGTTTGTAAGAATCTACTGCAACAACACTAATCAAATGACTTCTATATGACAGAAGCACTATGCTGGTTTGTAAGAATCTACTACAAAAATACTAGTCAAAGATCATCTATATGACAGGAGCACTATGCTGGTTTGTAAGAATCTACTGCAAAAACACTAGTCAAAGATCATCTATATGACAGGAGCACTATGCTGGTTTGTAAGAATCTACTGCAACAACGTTAGTCAAAGATCACCTATACCACAGGAGCACTATGCTGTTTGTAAGAATCTACTGCAAGAACACTAGTCAAAGATCATCTATATGAAAGGAGCACTATGCTGGTTTGTAAGAATTTACTACAAAAACACTAGTCAAAGATCATCTATATGACAGGAGCACTATGCTGGTTTGTAAGAATCTACTGCAACAACGCTAGTCAAAGATCACCTATACCACAGGAGCACTATGCCGTTTGTAAGAATCTACTGCAAGAACACTAGTCAAAGATCATCTATATCACAGGAGCACTATGCTGGTTTGTAAGAATCTACTGCAACAACGCTAGTCAAAGATCACCTATACCACAGGAGCACTATGCTGTTTGTAAGAATCTACTGCAAGAACACTAGTCAAAGATCATCTATATGTCAGAAGCACTATATTGTTTGTACCAACCTACTGCAAAAACACCAGTCAAAGATCATCTATATGTCAGAAGCAATAGCCCTGCCTTATTCCCACTAAAATGTGGGACTCAGATCAGTGGTTTTGTAAATCTGCAATCGGCATCATGAATAATTCAAGCTCTCTCCATGAAGTTTTCCAAGTACAGCAAGTATTCATTTCCATATCCGCTGCACTGGAACATAATGGCGACGTAAGCAGGATGAAACGTGAGCTAAACACGGCAAGACTTGATAAGAGAGGAACTGCTTCTGATGGTCAGTGTCTGTCTTCGCCATGGCAACCGGCATTTGAAGGCACAGGTGGGGGGGGTAGGGGGGGGGATGGAACATGGCGTACCTTATTAGATGAATTAGATGACAAACACAGATTTACCTGCACTCAGCACAAGACCGTCAATCGCTTGTCCCACTCGGTGGCGTCTTAGTGAAATTGCTTGGCGTGTGTGTGTGTGTGTGTGTGTGTGTGTGTGTGTGTGTGTGTGTGTGTGTGTGTGTGTGTGTGTGTGTGTGTGTGTGTGTGTGTGTGTGTGTGTGTGTGTGTGTGTGTGTGTGTGTGTGTGTGTGTGTGTGTGTGTGTGTTTGATGTATAGTGGATGTGTACACGCTCCATGTGTACTGTAGGCCAGTTGGAATAGTACAAAATGTAGATTATATAGAAAACGTATACATGCTTTATTTACTGAATCAAAAACATTGAAATCCAATGATTTAGAGTGTTCGCAAACAACTAGAATTATGCACACATGTGTACTTCCCTCTTTGAGTACAGGAAGTGAACAAATGTGTTAGCCATTGATAAGAACAAAATAAAAATAAAATATACATGATTGTCACACACACACTAGGTGTGGTAAGATTTGTGTATATATATACAGTATATATATTTTTGTATATATATACAGTATATATATACACAGTATATATATATAAATATATATATATATATATATATATATACTGTGTATATATATACTGTATATATATACACACATATATATATGTATGTATATATATATATATATATATATATATATATATATATATATATATATATATATATATATATATACACACAAATCTTACCACACTTAGTGTGTGTGTGACAATCATTGGTACTTTAACTTTATATATATATATATATATATATATATATATATATATATATATATATATATATATATATATATATATATATATATATATATTTATATATATACACTACCATTCAAAAGTTTGGGGTCACCCAAACAATTTTGTGGAATAACCTTCATTTCTAAGAACAAGAATAGACTGTCGAGTTTCAGATAAAAGTTCTCTTTTTCTGGCCATTTTGAGCGTTTAATTGACCCCACAAATGTGATGCTCCAGAAACTCAATCTGCTCAAAGGAAGGTCAGTTTTGTAGCTTCTGTAACGAGCTAAACTGTTTTCAGATGTGTGAACATGATTGCACAAGGGTTTTCTAATCATCAATTAGCCTTCTGAGCCAATGAGCAAACACATTGTACCATTAGAACACTGGAGTGATAGTTGCTGGAAATGGGCCTCTATACACCTATGTAGATATTGCACCAAAAACCAGACATTTGCAGCTAGAATAGTCATTTACCACATTAGCAATGTATAGAGTGTATTTCTGTAAAGTTAAGACTAGTTTAAAGTGCTTTTCCTTCAAAAATAAGGACATTTAAATGTGACCCCAAACTTTTGAACGGTAGTGTATATATACAGTCGTGGTCAAAAGTTTACATACACTTGTAAAGAACATAATGTCATGGCTGTCTTGAGTTTCCAATCATTTCTACAACTCTTATTGTTTTTGTGATAGAGTGATTGGAGCACATACTTGTTGGTCACAAAAAACATTCATGAAGTTTGGTTCTTTTATGAATGTATTATGGGTCTACTGAACATGTGACCAAATCTGCTGGGTCAAAAGTATACATACAGCAATGTTAATATTTGGTTACATGTCCCTTGGCAAGTTTCACTGCAATAAGGCGCTTTTGGTAGCCATCCACAAGCTTCTGGCAAGCTTCTGGTTGAATTTTTGACCACTCCTCTTGACAA
Organism: Entelurus aequoreus; assembly: GCF_033978785.1. Taxonomy (NCBI): domain Eukaryota; kingdom Metazoa; phylum Chordata; class Actinopteri; order Syngnathiformes; family Syngnathidae; genus Entelurus; species Entelurus aequoreus. The sequence goes on from NC_084732.1 coordinate 20,175,281, forward strand.
AATTGGTGCAGTTCAGCTAAATGTGTTGGATTTCTGACATGGACTTGTTTCTTCAGCATTGTCCACATGTTCTCAATGGGGTTTAAGTCAGGACTTTGGGAAGGCCATTCTAAAACCTTAATTATAGATTGATTTAGCCATTCCTTTACCATTTTTGACTTGTGTTTGGGGTCATTGTCCTGTTGGAACACCCAACTGCGCCCAAGACCCAACCTCCAACCTTTTTGTTTCATCTGACTTCACATGGACAAATATACGACCTTCTGGAGGAAAGTTCTGTGGTCAGATTAAACAAAAATTGAGCTGTTTGGCCACAATACCCAGCAATATGTTTGGAGGAGAAAAGGTGAGGCCTTTAATCCCAGGAACACCAATCCTACTGTCAAGCATGGTGGTGGTAGTATTATGGTCTGTGCCTGTTTTGCTGCCAATGGAACTGGTGCTTTACAGAGAGTAAATGGGACAATGAAAAAGGAGGATTACCTCCAAATTCTTCAGGACAACCTAAAATCATCAGCCCGGAGGTTGGGTCTTGGGCACAGTTGGGTGTTCCAACAGGACTATGACCCCAAACACACGTCAAAAGTGGTAAAGGAATGGCTAAATCAGGCAAGAATTAAGCTTTTAGAATGGCCTTCCCAAAGTCCTGACTTAAATGTGTGGACAATGCTGAAGAAACAAGTCAATGTCAGAAAACCAACATATTTAGCTGAACTGCACTCATTTTGTCAAGAGGAGTGGTCAAAAATTCAACCAGAAGCTTGTGGATGGCTACCAAAAGCGCCTTATTGCAGTGAAACTTGCCAAGGGACATGTAACCAAATATTAACATTGCTGTATGTATACTTTTGACCCAGCAGATTTGGTCACATTTTCAGTAGACCCATAATAAATTCATAAAAGAACCAAACTTCATGAATGTTTTTTGTGACCAACAAGAAGTATGTGACCATGACTGTGTGTGTGTGTGTGTGTGTTTGTACACACGCATATATATACGCATATATATATATATATATATATATATATATATATATATATATATATATATATATATATATATATATATATATATATATATATATATATATATATATATATATATATATATATATATATATGCGTGTGTGTTTGTATATAAATATATGAAAAAAATATATATCAATGCTGTCGTAGTATTAGCCACTAGAGGAGACCAAACCAATCATGTCAGGAACCAATTAACAGCGATAAATCATGTTCAGTGCCATTTATTTTTAATTGCATTCCAAAACAAAGATGATCCTCTCTTAAACCAGTTAATCTGATTGCTTTGCATTGGCCGAAGACGAGTCGTTTACAATGTTTAGACAATTTTTTTTTTCTAAATGTTTCAGTGAGAGGGTGCTCTCTTTTTCGCTTGAGTGGACGTGTCCATAAAACGCTGAGAGAAATATAGGTTGCTAAAACACACTTAATTTGCCATGATAGATTGAGTCCATGCATCAGTGGCTGTAATTGAATCTGTGACCTATTTCTTCTTCTACTACTTCACAGGGAAATTGTCTCTTGGGTTAGTTTTCAGCCTGTATTTAAAAAAAAAAAAAGAAGAAGGAAGAAACAATAAAACAAAACATCCTTTTTAAATTAGCATTTATGTCCATGCAAGTTGAATTTTAGCATATATATTATATTAGAATATGTCAATAATTATCATAGTTCTCATTTAAAAAAGGGCTTTGCAAATCAGCAGAACATTTTATTCAAACAGTCATATATTTGTTTCTGTAGTAAACTTTACAACCATGCAAAAATGGCCATGCAATATACTAGCATTTAGTTTTAATAGCTAGATGCCTAACGAAGAACACAATTTGTGCTTGTATATTTTTTTTTTAAAGGAAACAAATACCGAAACAAAACCATCAAAAAATAGTTAGTTTTATGTATGTTCTTTTTTTTTTGTTCGGAGTAGATAATAGAGACGGCACAAGGCAGTTATTGAGGTCCCGGCAGGAGGCCGTCAAACAAGAGAAACTCCTGCAGTCTGTGTTAAAATAACACAACTAATAGTTGACACAAGTCACGTGTTTCTCTCTCGGGGGAGCATGTTGTGTGTAATTGCATGTTTCGTAATAAAAGAGTACGGTATATCTTCACGTCCGGCGTAATTTTAGGTTACTGTCGACATTCAAGGTGACAGAATGGTTCCATACTGAGAAAGGACTTTTAGGGGTTGACTTCTCTTTACTTTATTCTCTCAAAGATTATGTAGTAAATGCCCAAACAGGCATTTTTATGAAATCATCCAATATTTGTGTTTTTTGGGGGTTATGTTTTTGCTATTAGCAGGGGATCCCAATATGAATAGCAGTGATATGCTGTATAATATAGTTATTTACAAGTTAGCCTGTTCTACAAGTAATTAACTAGGCGTACGGTGCCCTAAAAGGGTCAAAAAGGCAACGATCAGGCCTAAATTTTACGATTTTTTTAAATTTTTTTCCAATACATTTATACAAAAACATTTGATAAAAATCCCTTAATAATAAATAGCTTGTGGATGGCTACCAAAAGCGCTTTATTGCAGTGAAACTTGCCAAAGGACATGTAACCAAGTATTAACATTGCTGTATGTATACTTTTGACCCCGCAGATTTGGTCACATTTTCAGTAGACCCATAATAAATTCATAAAAGAACCAAACTTCATGAATGTATTTTTGTGACCAACAAGTATGTGCTCCAATCACTCTATCACAAAAACAATAAGAGTTGTAGAAATTATTGAAAATCTCAAGACAGCCATGACATTATGTTCTTTACAAGTGTATGTCAACTTTTGATCAGCGGTCTCAAACTTATGGCCCGCCATATTTTGTGGCCCTCTACTTAACTTCATAGTTGGGTGTCGTTGCGGCCCGCACCCCCTTGCCGGTGAATAGTTAAATATGTTATGGCAACTCGAAATAACACTAAATAGTCGATATGTGAATCTAACAACAACTCAAGATTCAAATCAAGTCCGGTTCCTGGAGTGACTATTGGATTTAAAATCAAATATCGAGTCGACTCGATTCTTGATTCAAACCAATTCTAGGTATATATTATTAGGCGTATAAACAATGATACCATTTTTTTTAAACAGGTTATAGTGGTACGTTCTGGTGTAGAAGAGCTTGGAAACTGTCACGGTTGTGTTGGTCCGGACCCCAGGCGCAGGTAAAATGTATTTATGAACAAAATTAAAGAGATAGTGCAGCTGGGACTTGCACAGAAAGCAAAGGGAAAGCTGTGCAGCATGGAAGCAAATAAAGCAAAAAGCACAATGGTCCAGCCCTGTCCAGAAGACAGGTTGACATAAAAAAAAAAAAAAACATCCTGATTGGCAATCAAGGATAGGTGAGGTATTGCGGGAGCACTGGACAAGAAATAAATACAAAATAGCAGACTAATATAAATTGTGATGAGAGATCATGACATACAGGTTACAAAAGCTGCTCTTGGTTGCTGATATGTAACATGCTGTATACGTGCAGAAAGTTAACGCTGAGTTAGCTTAAAAAAAAAAAAAAAAGATTCTCGACAACTGTTTATTACTTTCACGTTATAATAAATTGCGATTTGAATGTGCTTTGTTTTTATGACACCCCTACGAGATACAGTAATTGTACAAACATAAAAATGACAGCATAACAAACACACATTGAGCAACACAAAGAGCAACTTTCTATGGTGGAATTAAAAGTCTCAATAAATATGTTTTTTTTTACAATTTTGGCATAAAATGTATATTGCGATTTATATTGCAGCCACCTATAATAACAATATAGAATTATTTCAGACAAAAGGTTCCTAATTCGGAGGATGGTGGTAACAATTTCAATTAAATATTCAAATAACTTCCCGATTTTCTTTTTTTCCATATAGTATTCTGATCAAAATAAAGTCAATAGTGCAAAATAAGTAAACAAAAGTAGAAACAACTACTGATTTGAATATTTTGGGTTTTGCCCTTAAAGTTTTCCCATGTCCACAGACATATTTCCTGAGTTTGTAAACAATAGAAAAAAAAATGTTTTGGGATAATAATAAAAAATATTGGTCAAATCGCTGCAGGAACAATCATACACTGTTACTGTCAAAATTTGTATTAATTTTCCACCCACCTTGTTTACATTATAGATTATATACATATACTGTATCAATATATACTAATATATACAGTATGTACATATACTAAATGTGTCATATACTGTGTATGCGTATGTATATATATATATATATATATATATATATATATATATATATATATATATATATATATATATATATATATATATATATATATATATATATATATATATATATATATATATATACATATATATATATATATATATATATACGTATATATATATATGTATATGTATATATATATATATGTATTTTACTATATGTATATATGTATATTTTCCCTGCTCTTCGGGGAATAAAATCCCCTGAAGAGCAGGGATACCTGCGAAACAGGTTTGTAGGGATGAAATGTATATATACAGTATATATATATATGTATATATATATACATACAGTATATATATATATATATATATATATATATACATATATATATATATATATATATATATATATATATATATATATATATATATATACACATATGTATATATATATATATATATATATATATATATATATAGATATATATATATATATATAGATAGATATATATATATATATCTATATATATATATATATATATCTATATATATATAGATATATATATATATATATATATATATATATATATATATATATATATATATATATATATATATATATATACATATACATATATACATATATATATATATATATATATATATATATATATATATATATATATATATATATATATATATATATATATATATATATATATATATATATTTATAAACTCAATTTTCACACCTCTTTTTCGCAAAGTGTGGCTGTACTGCTACCTCACTGTGCCGAGCAAGGCAGTACAAGAAGTGGGCATTTCTGGGGGACATTTAAGAGTAAAGAAACTTGATCCACTTTCCACTTTCATTTCATCCAGTGTTCATAAATACAACTTCTATTTGAAGCTGCATTTCACATTCATCACTGAACATCACAGTACGTCACCATATCGCATACTGTATCGTGATATGTTTGGTATCGTGAAATCATTGCCAATGCCCAGTCCAAGTGTATCAGGTAGCATGTATAGCTATTCTTTGTCCACCAGTGATAATGTTACGTGTAAGAATCGATAAAAACGACATGAAGATAGAATTGAAAGCTCTATCTACTGACAAATTTATACCATTTATATCGTCTGTACCGCGCAATCGTAATGAAGACCTACCCTAAAAACAATCCTAAAAGGTGTTGTTAGCCCTGCTGTGTCTTTGCTTTTATGTGAGAGAAAGTGGTCATTCAACAAGTTAAAACATATGTTTACACCGCTTAAAAAGCTATAAAATCACACTTCTTCCATAGTGCTCAAAGGGATTTCTTATCCTCCGTTCAGAAAAAGGGAAGACGGGGGAGGCAGTTTAGGTCGGGGGTCAAAAAGTGGGTCACTGTTGTCCTTGTTAACTGAACATTTAGATAAATAGGCACATTCCCACACCAAATTCATCAGTGGAAACACTTTAACACATTTAAAACCATACAGGAACTTAGTCAGACCATTTCCTAAAGGGGTCATATAATGAGGCTTTTTTTTCCCACCGCAGGAACCTTTACAGGAACTTTCCCATTCACTCGGGTAAGTTAAGTACCTCTCTGTGTTTCCACCAAAAACTAGCAACATCTCCTCATCCTGATCTCACTAGTATAACAATAACAACGCCGGAAATGTGTCCGGTGAAAAACTGTCCGACCGGAAGTTTCTAATAACTAAAGAATAATGTAAACTCACTATACCGGTATGTTTTAGTGCTTTCATGGCGAGTTTACTGACAGATATAAGTAAGAACTTTACACAACTTGATATTACAAATGGCAACACGGCGTCGCCACGGAGTACAAAAGCGGACGCGCGCAACTTTTCAGGACTTATGCAGATCCCAAATACACATTAACAGGTACCAGAAGGTAAGAAAAGTTGTTATATATATATATATATATATATATATATATATATATATATATATATATATATATATATATATATATATATGTATATATGTATATATATATATATATATATATATATATATATATATATATATATATATATATATATATATATATATATATATATATATATATAAAGGTTTATTTGAAATAGGGACAGATACAGAAACATATATATCTGAAACAGTTATCCAATGTATGCATCATAGTGTTTGTAGCCAAAGCTAGTTTACAACAACAACACAGATCTAACATCATTAAAATAGGAAAATAAAAAGAATGAGGCAAAGAGGAGTCGATAATAATGATAATAGTAATAATACAGACAAAGTGCAAACTAGATAAAAGCCAATGATAATAATAATAATAATACAGACAAAGTGCAAACTAGATAAGAACCAATTAGTAAATTGCGAAACGCCAGATAATATGTCTTAACTTATAAACACACCATACACTCGTATGTTGAAGCACAGTACAATCCATGAAGCGATGCGGCTTCCTGGCTTACCAAAGTCGTACTAAAACATTTTGATAGATATTTGAGCGCCGTGTGTAATGTTCTATATTTTCAATGGAACATGTAACATTTTGGTGTTGTTTACTTGAGTCATATTGCAGTCTACACGTATCTCTTATGTGTGACTCATTTCACCATGTACCAAATAAAAGAGCTACGAGGTCGGTAAGCACAACCAAAATTATTCCGTACATTAGGCGCAGCGGGTTATAAGGCGCACTGTCGAGTTTTGAGAAAATTAAAGGATTTTAAGTGCGCCTTGTCGTCCGAAAAATAAGCTACGATGCTACTTGCTAACGTGTGATTACAAATTGTCAATCTACTGGTTTTTGACGTTGCGCATCATTATCTCCACCATTGCCAAAAATTGTTGGAGCTGTCTCTGCAATTAAATATAATTTTGGGTAAATCCCATCCGGCCAATGCGGAGCTCTGCCTCCACGCTTTATTATTTATTACAAAAACAAAAAGTACTTACAGGCAAGAAAGTAAGTAGAATGTGTAACAATACTTCTTAAAATGAAGACCATCCACCAGTAGAGCAATAACATTTAAAGGCCTACTGAAATTAAACGTTTTTATTTAAACGGGGATAGCAGATCCATTCTATGTGTCATACTTGATCATTTCGCGATATTGCCATATTTTGCTGAAAGGATTTAGTATAGAACAACGACGATAAAGTTCGCAACTTTTGGTCGCTGATAAAAAAAAAAGCCTTGCCTATACCGGAAGTAGCGTGACGTCACAGGAGGTAGGATTCCTCACAATTCCCCGTTGTTTTCAATGGAGCGAGAGAGATTCGGACCGAGAAAGCGACGATTACCCCATTAATTTGAGCGAGGATGAAAGATTCGTGGATGAGGAACGATAGAGTCAAGAACTAGAGAGGCAGTGCAGGGTGTATCTTTTTTCGCTCTGACCGTAACTTAGGTACAAGGTCTCATTGGATTCCACCCACTCTCCTTTTTCTATTGTGGATCACAGATTTGTATTTTAAACCACCTCGGATACTATATCCTCTTGAAAATGAGAGTCGAGAACGCGAAATGGACATTCACAGTGATGTTTATCTCCACGACAATACATCAGCAAAGCTCTTTAGCTACTGAGCTAACGTGATAGCATCTGGCTCCAATGCAGATAGAAACAAAATAAATAAATCCCTGACTGGAAGGATAGACAGAAGATCAACAATACTATTAAACCATGGACATGTAACTACACGGTTAATAATTCTCAGCCTGGCAAAGCTTAACAATGCTGTTGCTAATGACGCCATTGAAGCTAACTTAGCAACTTAGCAACCGGACCTCACAGAGCTAGATAAAAACATTAGCGCTCCACCTACGCCAGCCAGCCCTCATCTGCTCATCAACACCCGTGCTCACCTGCGTTCCAGCGATCGACGGCGCGACGAAGGACTTCACCCGATCACAGATGCATTGGCGGCTAGCATCGGCTAGCGCGTCTGCTATCCAAGTAAGTACTCCTTGTTGTGTTGCTACAGCCAGCCGCTAATACAACGATCCCACCTACAACTTTCTTCTTTGCAATCTCCATTGTTCATTAAACAAATTGCAAAAGATTCACCAACACAGATGTCCAGAATACTGTGGAATTGTTCGATGAAAACAGAGCAGTTTGTATGGTGACACATTGGGTACGAATACTTCCGTTGCTGTCGTGACGTCACGCGCATACGCATCATCCAAAGACGTTTCCAACCGGAAGTTTAGCGGGAAATTTAAAATTGCACTTTATAAGTTAACCCGGCCGTATTGGCATGTGTTGCAATGTTAAGATTTCATCATTGATATATAAACTATCAGACTGCGTGGTCGGTATTAGTGGGTTTCAGTAGGCCTTTAACTTTCAATGATATTTAATGTTTGAATTAATATGATCAAAAAATTATCAAGAACACCTGAAATAAATGAATTGGCAAAAAAAAAGGATAATTTTTAATGACTTTAATTGTATTTAGTACTATTTATTCAATGGAGAATTTAATACATTATTCTATATTTAAACATTTTCTGTTACTAATTTCTTTTTTTTTTTACTTTTATTTTACTTTGCCATAAAATTGGTCAAACAAAGTAAGAAAGAATATTTAAAATAATTATAAACATCCTTATATAATTAAAAACACTGTGTAAAACAAGCTAACTTCAAATAGATTAAGTTCTATTGCCTAAATTGTTTCAATATGATTAATTAAGATGATTAGAGAATGGAATCTATTCCTCATTTCAATGAATCACTTCATGTATTTCTTCAAACAGAAAACAAGAGTTCTGCAGGCGGAACATTTCTGCCCCACATTATTGTTTTATGTGGAACAGACAGCCTATTTTCCCATGAGCGCCATCAAACATGATTTCAAAACATCAAATGGAACAGTGGACACAAAAATACAAAAATCTAGCACATCATATTCTCAGTGGCATATATATTTAAAGAAAAGGAAAAAAAAAAAAACATCAAAATGGGTTTGCCAAGCAAAAAGGAAATCGCAGCATGCCAAATCAATCCCTCCATGATGATGAGGTCATGAATTTCCCCGTGTATATAAATATATAAATAAATATACATATGTGGACCAGGCGCTGCACACTGAGCCCGCGATAAAGATGAAGGAATGATGATCACGCTTTCTGACTGCAGAAGATGTTTGCCTCATGGGCAGAGTGGAGTCACTTTTACTTTCGCTTTACGATGAATTCATCTGCTTTGCTGCACAACCTAATAACATTTAGTACCAGATAGTAATGCTAAATGTTATTGTGCATACCCCTCACGGTTTAACATTACATCTTCTCAAGGGACAAAACTAAAGCGAGGTAACTATACTTAAAGTAGTCAGTGTACAGCTTGTTTGGTGGTATAGATTTACTATTAACACAGCCAGTATTGTCTAAAAATATGTCCAAGCTAGAAGATGGCTAATTTACATTTCCCATGAACATTCAATGTATGAGTATATTGTGTTTGTTTGTTTTTTTAATAAAATAATGACATCTGAATTTTTTAAATAATGGATTTCAAAATTATTTCATGATCTATTTACTTATTTCATGGGCTTTTATTTCACAATGCCATTTAAAATGTCAATAAAAGTCAATACAAGAAATGTTCCTGCTTTGTTGGCAGATTATTTTTGCTTTGTTTAATTCCTTTAATTCATAATATTACTTAAGATAAGCAAGTTGATGTTTTAAAGAAAGTTTATTTTATTTTATTATTTAACTAAATGTAAAGCCCAATAAAATGATAGTTAAAGTGTAAGATCATGACTTCGAATTTGAAATAATTGATTAAATTATACATGCAATAAACACTATTTACTGATTATTAATGTCATAACAAATGTGTTTATTTCATGACCATGTTTTTAATTATACAACACAATTAAAATATTTGTAATTTATTTTATTTAAATAGCATTAAATCATTAAAATCATTTTTTTGTGTGTGTAATTTTAGCAGATTATTTTACCCAACGTAGGAACTAAATCTTATATTTTAGTACATTTACTTGTATGCAAGACGGTGTAACCTAAATAGTGCCCGTTAGGAAAAAGTGAAAAAATGAGTAGATTTTACTGAATAAATTCAACTTTTTGCAATGTACTTCTCAGAAGTTATGGATAAATGGTTTTGCTTGTTATGACAAAGCTGGCGCCCGGTTTACTTGATGCGTGTTACGGTGCTGCCCAGGCTCAGCCTTTTAACAGCTGCAGTAAAAATGCAAACATCTGCTCATTCCGGATTTATTTTGGAAGTCTTTAAAAGCTTGGCAGGTAGCTAAATTATATGTTTGCCAAGAACATTGTAAACCTAAATATACTGCTGCAGTACACGTCCCCAACCTTTTATTTCCTAAAACAGGGGGTGGCAACCCAAAATGTTGAAAAAGCCAAATTGGACCAAAAATACAAAACAAATATCTGTCTGGAGCCGCAAATAATTAAACGTCTTATATAAGTGTTATAATGAAGGCAACACATGATGTAAATGTTTATTTTAGCTATATTTGCCTACTATCAAAATGACTATGTGTCACAGGCTGTCACAAATATTTAGTTGACAGAAACTGTTGAAATGTAATCATAATTCTACACATTTTTACAACATTGGAAAACAGTAAAACGGAAGCTTCTCAGAGGGTGAGAAATTTCCTGGAAGTTACTGGCTTAGAATGGCCAAATGTATAGATGTGTGTGTCCAAGTTAAAGGAAACGGCAGGCTGTCTTCTTCTAGTGGATTTATTACAATCTTTGCTGGGTAATGATTGCTGTGGTCTGGAACAACATGGCACACAAACGACTATTAGAAATGCAGCCCATATTACATACAGATAATGTGTCATGAAACATGCAAATATAAATTAAATACACAGAGGACATAAGCAAAGGAAATTAAATGAGCTCAAATATACCTACAAGCAAAGCATAAGGATGCAATATGTACATACAGCTAGCCTAAATAGCATGTTAGCATTGATTAGCTTGCAGTCATGCACTGACTAAATATACCTGATTAGCACTCCACGCAAGTCAATAACATCAACAAAGCTCACCTCTGCGCATTCACGCACAGCATAAAAGGTTTGGTGGACAAAATGAGACAAATAAGGAGTGGCATAAAACGTGTCTTTATGTGGCAGCGTAGGGGAAAGTGGTACATGTAAACAAACTACGGTGAGTTTAAGTACCGCCGAAATTAGTAGGACAAAACGTCGCTCGCCAAATACTCTCATCAGTCAAGCATGTTTAATATAAACGGTGGGATTTCTAACAATTAGGAAGGTTTGTCCTCCTATAGAAACCATATTAAAACAAAAAATATATTATTTTAATGCATTTTGTTAAGGAGCGGCTCAAGAACCGCAGGTTGCCATACCCAGCCTTCAACAATAAGGGTTATTCTGCGCGGGGTCAACCTCTTTTGGATCTAAATGTGTCTTTGAATGACTGGTAAAGTACTAAATTGGTCATAAAAAATATACTTTAAAATGTCTTCAGTGTAATTATTTCACATTATATTTCATTATACACTTACATTCATTATTCCATATGTTATCTCCTAATTAATTTAGATATTTTTATATATTATAACTTATATTTATAATTTATTTAACACCCACCACAAAAAAAATGATAAATATATAAATAGATCCAGTATATACAAATGTCATTAAATAAACAAAAATATAATAACATATTAATTTGTACATGTCAACCATTTAAACTATTTAGGATAATATTTGATTTTATTAATTTAATTAAATCAATGCGCTATTAGGGGTTAAATATTAATATTTCATGTTTTTATTAAAAATATATGTGGCTTAATTTATTTATTCATATTTTCCATAGAAGACCCTCCAAGTAATTGGTAAATATATTATTATTAATAATAATAATAATAAAATATTGCAATTGATTTTAAAATAGATATATTCTGACTGAAATTAATAATTAGTTATATAATTATTATTAGATTTAATGAATGGTAAATGTTATTTATAAAAAAAAATAATCATGATTTAATATTTTGATCATCACTTTATATTTCAATTTGCCACAAAAATACCCTTATTAAAATTTGTCAAAATGTCATTAAATAATTAAAAGCATGATACAATATTTAAATTGACCATGAAATGTATACATTGTGCATTAAATAAATAAGTAGTCAATTGTTTCAACATAATTATGGATTATGATATTGTACAACTTGCATTAAGTATTTTATTTTAATATTATGTATTGTACTGTATATTAGATATCTTATCTATTGTTATTTTTTTTCAAATAAAAAATAAAAACTATATATATATATATATATATATATATATATAAATGATATACATTTAAATCTAATATATATTAATATATAAAAATAAACATATATATTATTTTCTTTAATACAAAAATAAATGAATAAATAAATAAAATAATTTAAAAAAAAAATATATATATATATATATAAACATTTGATTTTAAAATGTTTTAGATATTTAATTTTTTTTGCATACATTGTGTATTGGACACCCCTGGTGTGGTGGTGTGGATCATCCAGTAAAAGCTTCATTCATTGCAACCAGAACAGGACGTGGAAACCCGAACCTCAACATTAGAGTGCCCTGGGAATACGCTGCTTTGCCAAGAAAGGGGGCTCAAATTTACAAGCGACAATCAGACAAAACAAAACTTAACAATAAAAGGACAAGCTACGTGAGCCACCTGCTGCCGCCGAAACAAAACCAGTGGAGGAGATAGTCGCTCAGCGTCGGATGCAGACAAAAGCAACATCAAACGTCCATAATGGATGAAGAGTCATCACCGCGCTCAAAGACTTGTTGCTTCCTTTCAGAACCAACCAGCTGTATTGGAAGAGAAAGTCAAGGCAGTTGATTGAGGCGTTTATCTCTTACTGAACAAAGATTATCTGTAGAGATGAGTGTTGACGGCATGCATTCTATATGCTGGGAGATGATATGAAGGTGACAACACTGGTGTAATGCATTGAAAAACACAGCACATCAAAACAATCAGTGGATAAAATGTCGTTGGGTTAGGTTGATTTAAATATGTTAATGTTTGCCCTCAGGGAAATAAGGTTATTTTGTCTGTTAATGTACATACAGTGCATCTGTACATATTTACATTATGTTTATAGCTCTAAGCCCTTAGGGCATAGTACTATATAAACATTTGCAGTAGCAATACACCCCTGGTGTAGATCATCCATTAAAAGCTTCATTTATTGCAACCAGATCAGGATGTGGAAACCCGAACCTCAACATTAGAGTCTCCTGGGAATACGCTGCTGTGTCACTTCTTTGTTTACAGTTACAGAGATGTTGAAGTGTGATGATCATCTCCCAAACATCTACAAAACCCAAAACCAGTGAAGTTGGCACGTTGGGTAATTCGTAAATGAAAAACAGAATATTGATTGATTGAGAAGTTTATTGACATCTTAAAGAATTGAATCCATGTAATGCTTTAAAAAGGCAAATGGATGGCACAAAAAGCCAAAAGGCTTGTTTCCATTGTGGTCCATTACATATTCATCACATTTGATACATTCAATAATAAAAGATATATAACCTCTAACATGTATATAAAAAAATACGTTAAAAAATGGATAAATTATGTACATATACACAGTATAGATGTCAGGTGATTTGAAAAACACTATATACAAAAAATGTGGGGTGGGGGGTATATACACTATGTACATGACACTATGTACATGACACTATGTACAAAGTTTGTACATGATTATGCACATACAATGATTTGCAAATCCTTTTCAACTTGTATTCAATTGAATAGACTGCAAAGACAAGATACTTAATTTTCGAACTGAGAAACCTAATTTTTTTTTGCAAATAATCATTAACTTAGAATTTAATGGCAGCAACACGTTGCAAAAAAGTTGTCACGGGGGCATTTTTACCACTGTGTTACATGGCCTTTCCTTTTAACAACACTCAGTAAACGTTTGGGAACTGCGGAGACTAATTTTTGAAGCTTTTCAGGTGGAATTCGTTACCATTCTTGCATAACATTTATTTTACGATGGACAACCGTAAAACATACACGGAGAATGTTAGTGAAAAAAATAAGCCTCAAACAACTTTTTAAAAAGGCTGCCATGATTTAATATGAAGAGAAAACTGTGTTTATTTATGCATTCAAACACGATTTTCAACTAAAACAAAGATTTTTACTGTAGCCAAAAAAGATGCGTAGTCCAAAAAATAACTGCAACCACATAAAGATTTGCGTCTAAAACAATCATTTGTAACCCCCCCCCCCCCCAAACAACGATTTACCTTTCAACAATTGTTTACCTAAAAAACATTTGCAAACAAAAAAAAAGATAAGTAACAAAATAAATAATTTCATCCAAAACAATGATTTGCAACCCCCAAAAACTATTTGCAAACCAAAAATGATTTCCAATCAAAAATAACATTTGTAACCAAAAAATGATTTCTAACCAGGAAAATCTTTTGCAAACATTTCAAGATTTTTTTTTACCACAAAAATATTTGAAACCAGGAAAAATATTTGCAACCCAAAAAATATTTGCATCCACAAAAAATATTTGGAACCTAAAAAATATTTATAACAAAAACGAGTTTTGCAGCTAACAAAAAAAAAGATTTGTAACAACAGCAAAAACATGTTTTGTAACAGAAACTGTAATTTGTTTTTGTTTTCTTTTGTTGCTTTTTGTTTTAATTTTAAGTCTATATTTTGGTTTACAAATATATTTTTCATTTGGTTGCATAAAAAGACACACATTTCTTTCTCTAGAAATCAGGCATTTTAGTCCGTAACAATCACAATAAAATATCATATTTGATTGTATTAAATGTATTAAATCAGTGGGAATATTAGGGGTTGGATATTCATATTTCATATTTTTATTACCAATTTATTTGGCTTAATTTTATTTTTTATTTTTTTCCATAGAACACCCTCCAAGTAATTGGTAAATATATTAATAATAATAATAACAATAATAATTATAATAAAATATTCAAATATATTTTAAAATAAATATATTCTGAATGAAATGAATAATTATTTATATAATTATTTATTATTAGATTTAATCAATGGTACATTTTATTTATAAAAAATAAAATCCTGGTTTAATATTTTGATCATCAGTTTATTTGGCCTTTATATTTCAATTTGGAAAAAAAGGACTATAAAATATTGATGGGACTGTTTATTAGTCTTAAATGAGAGTCTCATTTTGGGCTATATTTGGGTCGTAGATAGATATTTTATTTATCAGTTTGAAAGTATTTTCGACTCTCAAATTGTAACAATCTGAAGATATATCACGGGTATTGTCACCAAAATTATCATGGTTATTATTTTTACTACGGTATTGTTGAATGTGCTCAATAATTACTTATACACACACAAGATGTTTTTTAACCATTTAAAAAAATAAATAAATAAAAGCAATATTTAAGAATAATTATTAACACTATCTTACAAGCCATATTTTTTTTTATTTAAGGGTTTAAATATGATTCATTTACAGTATCTTTTTCAATGATAAAAGCAAAACGAGGGATGCCCGGTAAAACTCCCAATGGTTAATATTAAATATTAAACGTTGCTACTGTTCATTTGTTGGAGAAGCAATCTAGCGCATTAATGGCTAGCTAACTTAAATGCTAACATGAATATAGGACACATTAGGATCCAGTGGCGGACCGTGCGTTTCCCACCTAGGCCTTCAGTGATGTCCTACTTAGTCCGACTTCAATAAATACCTTTAAAAATACCATCATTTATGTCGCCACATGACCACCGCTTGTAAAATACTATACAGAAACACACTTGCGCACTACTGGGCATAGAATGAAATCAATTTGTCACTAGTGTACAAAAAGGGCTATTTGTTGGTGCATTTAAAAATCAATAAACCCGCATCGGACGTGGTACTGTCAAAACAAAAGTAATTGTAAAAAACATTGAATTTGAAAAAATATATTTGACTCACAATCCCGCTCGTAGTTGGTTGATTTTATTATTATTATATTTGCCACCTAATCAACATTCTGCTCTGCTACTTTGTTGGTTAAAAAAGTGAATACCGCTGATTTCTCCGCTGGCCGGGTATAGCTCCAGCGCCACTTTCTGTTTTCGTAAATCACAACTTGTGATTGGATACTTGGGAGTGCCAGGTGAGTATCTAACTGAATGTCCTCCGTTCGTTAAACTGGCAAAGCCGCCGCTAATGCTGCACAGCGCTGGCAACAAGCTAGCTGAATTCTGATTGGATAAAAGCTCTAACTTAAAAGAGCAACGCTGGAGCCTAATATGACATGAAGAGAATATGATGAATAGGGATGATGTTCGAAACCGGTTCTCCCGGTTGTTCGATAAGAAAAGAACCGATTCCATGGACTCGAATCCCTTTTTGAGAACCGGTTCCCGTTATCGAGGCCACTAAAGTACAGAAAAAGAGTTGGTTCTTTATTCGAATCCCTGGGAACAAATCCCTTCCCACAGGAAATGCCCTGTGAGAGGGCAATGTTATGTCCATTTGATTGTAGACTCTTACTGACACCTTGTGGTGATATGAAAATACTATGTGTCATTAGTTTGGGCACTTCCGGGTTGGCGACGTCTGTTCAGTTCATGAGACAATTGAGAAGTAGACAAGTTGTGTTAGCTCTTACAAGCCTTGGAAAAGATAAGTCTGTAAGTAAACTGTTTAACTTGTTTATGTAACTCAATATTAAGGTGGAAAGGGGTTGAATTTGATACTAAGATGTTTATTGAAAAACGATTTTTGTGCACTGTTTCAATGGATGTTTTGAGGACTTAAAATGGCTGCCAGTCGTGTATTTCCACCATCAAAATAGTTTCAACACTCAGAAGTATTTGTTTGATGATAGTACTGTATATTTGTGTGAAGCTAATATTTACATATTGTGTATTAAATTTCAGTATGTTAATTGAATCACATAGCTTATACATTTGTCATTGTGTGTATTTCAGTTTAAAAAACAAAACAAAAGTAATGATAGGAAAAGACAAAGCAAGATCAACAACAATAAAGAGCCTAAATGGATTAATCTGCTTTGGAACTTTATTAGACGTCTTGGATTGTTTGTTAGCTGTCTGCCTGTGTGTGTAGTTAGTATGTTCCAATAGCAGCAGAAGTGCACTTTTTGGAGAGCTGTATTATTTTCAGTTTTGTGCCTAAGGGACTGATTTTATTTAACACTATATTATTATTTATACACCTACAGTGATCACAGAGACAGGTTGTTTTTGTGTTACTGTATATATTTGTTTTTCTGAAAAATCCCACCTAATATACTTTGGGTAACAACAGTCAATATTTATTTATTTTGTTTTTTTAGGGGGGTAACAGTCAATATTTTTTATTTTTTTTGTATTTATTTTTTTTCCTTATAAAATAAAAGTGAGCTTTTGTTAAACCAAATATTGTGTTTTTTTTCCATATACAACAACCTATCTGGATTCGATAAGAGAATCGATAAGGAATCGGTTCGATAAGAGGATTCGATAATGGGCTCAAACTCGATAATTTCTTATCAAACATCATCCCTAATGATCAATACTTTTATATATTTATGGAAAGTCAATTAAAAATTAAATTAACTTTTATTAATTAATGATCGAGACTGATGTTAGGCCAGCAGAGAAGGCACACCACTGTTAGGATCTTACAAACGTCATATCCCAATATAAATTAAGATCGATTTGTAACATCCCTAGTGAAGGGATAAAAAGCTCCTAACGAAAAGTTGTTTTACTCTCTTAATATTTTAGATCACGTGTAATGTGAACATGGACACTAGCGTTCTAGAAGCAGAAAAGTTGCATCATGGAATAAAGTTAGTATTTGTGCAAAAAGCATGTGTTTTTTTGGTCGTTTAGTTTTTTTTTTACACTAAATGTCACCACTCTTATACAGTATTTGCACTTGGTGTCAATTTTACATGGCCGTGAATAAAGAGTGAGGTGGAAGTTGCACCTGCCCCTTTGTTTGCGTTACCAAAGGGGAGGATCTTTGTGTTTGTCCCAAAGCATTGTGGGCACAGTGACACATTTCACTCAATAAAAAAAGCCCACAAAAGACAGGAATTTACTGCAACCCGCCCGTGACAGTTGCTCTAATGTTTAATGTGTTGGATTAAGCCTGCAGCTTGAACTGCGTGACATCCGTTGCTTGCAGCGTAACTTTACACCCGCACAAACATTTGGCACAAAAGAGTGTCGGACATAACAAAGCCATTGACAAAGCAAGAAATCCATTAAAGTGAATTGTAAACTGTATATAGAGAATAAAGCTGGCGTGTTATTAAGATGCAAACAGCATCTCCGACTCGTACCCGTCTCTTCGAGCTGTGGTCCCACCCCCCAAACAGCATCTCCGACTCGTACCCGTCTCCCCCCCCCCCCCCGAGAGACCGGAGCTGTGGAATGATATAAAGAAGGCATCTGTACTCTTCCAGGTCAGCCATGCTCTGTTTGGGGAAAGGTTGCAATTTGAGTTGCTAGGATAAACATTAGCTCCCGGGAGAGGAGGCTTACTCATGTTTGAAAGAAGAAAAATGAGCTCCAGCACAAGCAACACAAGCACCAATAATGCAAACGGAAAGGAGAGTTCATTTTTCACCTGATGCTTCAGGCTACGACCGCGGTTCACTCCTCGCGTTTGAGTTTTTAAACATGCTAAATAAAAGTGGAGAGTCAAAATAAAAACCTCTGCCAGGGTCTAACAACACTACAAATTGCTACTTTTTTTAAACTTCCGTCCTGCAAAGTGGGAATAAAAATGTCTTACCATAAATTCTGGACTAAAAACTGCATACTTTTTTTCCTACGCTTTGAACCCTACAGCTTATAAAACGGTGCGGCTAATTTATGGATTTTTCTTCGCTAACGGCCATAATGTTTTGTATTTAACAAACAGTTTTCAACAGACACTGAAAAGGTGTGTTATTGTTTGTGCTATGGCGCCATCTTTTGGCTTTCTGTTTACCAGAAGTGCAAGTGCTTCTTCTAGTCGTCCGTAGCATTTCTACTCATAAGGATTCTTCATTAATTACTCCTGGCAACATTTGTAAGTTTTACAATATAACTAAAACAAATCTTACTTACTAAACCGTCCCATTTGTGATGTCTGTAAGAGTGTTTTCATGCATATTTGTACGTGCTATCGTAATATTAGGCTAGCATCGTTAGCATTAGCTAATGTGCTCACATGTTTACAAGTGTCTATGTTAGTGTTATAAAATTACAATGGCATTCTGTTTGTATTGTTTCAGTTTCGTAAATTCACCAAAACGTCCCTGTGGAGTTACTGAGAGTGTTAAGCTGATTTGAGCGGGAGCTTCCGCAGCTAGTGGGTCCATGACGATGACTTCTGTTTTGTTTGATCAGCCATTTTACTGCCGCGTTACAGGCACCGTTTGGAGACAATTCAGGTATATAAATAAACATATTTACAAAATATTTCGGTGTAAATAACTAATTTCAATTCATACTGTATATATGTGGCTTATAGTCCTGTGTGGCTAATACAGTACATGGTAAATTATTTGTTTCTTCTAAAATTTTGTGAGCTTGGTTTATATTGCGCTCTATAGTTCCTAAAGTACGGTAAATGCAGAGTTTGGACATTTTAAAGAAACAGATCTGCTCAAGGTTTGCATGTAGTAAAATGAGTACAAATTTGATAGTAGATCAACTTTGCATGCCCTAAGCTTGTAGCCAGAGCAAAATAGCGAGTGCAATCGATTTAGCGCGTTCGTCTTCATGTATATACTGAATTTATGCAGATTATTAGAACGCCCACATCAGCATACAGAGCAGGAGATGCAAATATAATCATTTACCATTGGCAATGTGATTTAGCAAGCCTGAAACTGTTTTGCGGCCGCTGTTTTGCCTGTATATTTCGCACGTCTGAAAGGTACGTGCAAACTGGCACAGTTACGCACAAACGGCTGTGTCGTGGTAAGAAGGAAGACCTTTGCAAGATGACAGAGGATGTCTGTGCAGCAATTTGATCTTTGAAGCAGATAAACAACTTAAAGGCTGATTTGAAGCAGCAGACATCATGGTTTTGTTTTGTTTTTTTAATGGTGTTTGTTTTTCCATTTATAGGATAAAACAGGTGGAACTCAAAAAATGTATATATCTGCAAAAGTTCATTTTTATACACTACTGTTCAAAAGTTTGGGGTCACATTAAAATGTCCTTATTTTCAATGAAGATAACTTTAAACTAGTCTTAACTTTAAAGAAATACACTCTATACATTGCTAATGTGGTAAATGACTATTCTAGCTGCAAATGTCTGGTTTTTGGTGCAATATCTACATAGGTGTATAGAGGCCCATTTCCAGCAACTATCACTCCAGTGTTCTAATGGTACAATGTGTTTGCTCATTGGCTCAGAAGGCTAATTGATGATTAGAAAACACTTGTGCAATCACGTTCACACATCTGAAAACAGTTTAGCTTGTTACAGAAGCTACAAAACTGACCTTCCTTTGAGCAGATTGAGTTTCTGGAGCATCACATTTGTGGGGTCAATTAAATGCTCAAAATGGCCAGAAAAAGAGAACTTTCATCTGAAACTCGACAGTTTATTCTTGTTCTTAGAAATGAAGGCTATTCCACAAAATTGTGTGGGTGACCCCAAACTTTTGAACGGTAGTGTACCAGCTACATCTAATAATATTGCCAACAGGTCTAAAAAGTGATAATACATTAGCACAAAGTGTTTAGGTACAAAAAAACAACATGTGTTTATGGCTATCACATCCGGTCACTTTTTATTTAATTCAACACAAAAGAACTGAGGGTTTATTTCCAACTAAAGGCAGACTTAAACCTCCGCCGTCAAACAAAACATCCATGCTTTTAGTATGATTGACTTTGGTGGTAGAAGCTGAAGTATTTCTGTAATTGCTTCGTTTTAGCCGCTTGACAACGGTGACAGCAGAAGAGGGGGAAAAAAAACATCCCTTTAAAGAAGATCTATTGTGTTCTTTGGGGATTAATCTAGTAAGATGTTCCATTTATTGTGTGTTCTCACACAGCCATGGATTTGCTTGTCTTACTTGTCAAGACTAAGAAAGAAGGCGATGATTAATGATGCAAGTTGTGCTTTTTCAGTGCCGTTCTGCCGGCATCAGTCAGTATGGCTTCCGGTTTCTTATTCGGCCGTAACTAAGGCAAAATTCTGTGATTTCATCTTTGGCAACAGAGTGCAAGCAAAATGTTTTTTGTGCTCTATAATGTTATCTTCAATTTTTGTGTTTGGAATGACTATCTTTTGCAGTTTCGTACTGCTTAATATACCATATACTTTATACTCAATAAGTAACCTCGGACTGAGAGTACCATAACTTGGTTCCATTAATATAAAAAATACCCATTTTATTATGCAAGTGTATTCAATTTGAATTGTAGTCAATGAATTTGGACTGAATTTAAATGAAAGTTGCAAACAGGAAGTAGAATTGCAATTAATAAATTAATAAATTCCAAGAAATTCCAATTGATGATTAGGGTGTATTCCAGAATCATACTGTAATATGACTGTTTCACAGATTTCATAGAAATATCAATACTACGAACCTCGTGTGCTCATGTTATTTATTACAACAACTATTTTTCACAGACAATTAGGAATAAAAGCATTTTCTCTAAAACAATAACAATTGAATGTTTGATGAGCATTCCTCAACTTTCTCAGTCTTTTTTGCCACTTGTGCCAGCTTTTTTGAAACATGTTGCAGGCATCAAATTCCAAACGACCTAATATTTGCAAAAATTAACTAAGTTTCTCAGTTCGAACGTTAATAATCTTGTCTTTGCAGTCTATTTAATTTAATATAGGTCGAAAGGGATTTGCAAATCATTGTATTCTGTTTTTATTTACCATTTACACAAAATGCCAACTTCACTGGTTTTGGGTTTTGTATATCGTGCAACCCTATCTTACATCGGCGGTTCTTAATCATTTTCTCCCCTGCGTCACCTAAGGCAGTGTTTTTCAACCTTTTTTGAGCCAAGGCACATTTTTTTCATTAAAAAAATACAGAGGCACACCACCAGCAGAAAAGGTTGTCGTGCCTTATTGTGAGTTTGTTGTTGTTTCCTGTGTTTAGTGCGTAAGTTCCTGTTCCTGCGCTGTTATTTTGGTGACCCTTCCTGTTTTGTTGGTGTTCTCCTGTTGCAGCTTCACGCCTTCCTTTGAGTGCTATTGCCCGCACCTGCTTTGTATTCGCAATCAAGACTATTTAAGTTGTGCGTACGCTATCCTTCTTTTTGGGGACATTGTTGATTGTCATGTCATCTTCGGATGTACTTTGTGGACGCCGTCTCTGCTCCACACGCTGTAAGTTTTTGCTGTCGTCCAGCATTCTGTTTTTGTTTACTTTGTAGCCAGTTCAGTTTTACTTTTGTTTTGCATAGCCATCCCTATGCTTCAGTGCCTTTTCCTAGCGGCACTGGCCTTTTGTTCATTTTTGGTTGAAGCGTTACATACCTTTTTACCTGCACGCTGTCTCCCGCTGTGCTCTGCATATTGGGATCACGACAAACCATCCTCGACGCGTTCCGACTTCTACAACGCAATGAACTACCTGCTGCCACCTACCGATAGGGAGTATTACATGGTTACCCTGCCAAGCTCTACACAGCACAGGCACGAGACAACGGCACATTATTATAGTTATTGATTTGCAAAAAATATTGTTTGCACACCAGACAATATCTCACAGCACACTAGTGTGCCACGTCACAGTGGTTGAAAAATTTGTGAATGCACAAGCATTCTGCACTCAATCTCCCGGTTATCAAAATGTGTTGGTTAATTGAATAGAGTAAATGTGCAATATCGAGTATTTTAACGGGGACCTTGTGAAAGGAACAACATCCTACAATAAAGGTGTGCTTGACCTGGTTCACCTTAGAGAGACATCACGGTGCCGCAGTGGATGACAGAAACATTGAAGTTTATCTCCCTGGATATATTGCACAACATAAAAGCAGCATTATTTCCCCCACTCATTCATTTTCTCCTGAGAAGTACAGATGATTTGATATAAAGCCCCCCGTAAAAGCGTCATTTGAAGCCATACTTGAATATAAAGTACTTATTTGGACCGAGAAATGAGATCAAATATCGCTCTTAAGCTAAATATAAGAGGAACTTTATTACTTTTCATTATTTTTACCTCGGGAGCACATGCTCAATCGCAAAGCTCCGATCTATTCATTTGTTTTCTATTCCGGGATACGCAAAAACACTTTTGTCATTTTGTTGGCGCAGGCTGTGTGTGTGTTTGTGTGTGTATGTGTGTGTGTTTGTGCTTGTATGTGTACCCTTCTTGAGACATCAACAGGGAAAAGTACCTTCCATATGAGGACCGGTGAACAAGTTAGGACCCAAATCATGGTCCCAATAAGGAAAACCATTGCATCTGGTGGTGAAATCTATCAAAATTAGGGTGGTCCCAAAAAAGAGGGATTTTTCAAATTGACTGTGTGTCGCTTTTAAAAGTGCTCCCCCTCTGGTCAACATATGAAATAACAAGTGTGTGTAAACATTTGAAGTGCTCCCCCTCTGGCCAACATATGTAATAACAAGTGCGTGTAAGAAATTGAAATGCGCCCCCTTTGGCCAAAATTAATTTAAAAAAAATATATGTATATAGAGACACACTTTAATAACTTGAAGTACATAATGAAGATTAAAAACCAATTTAAAAAAAAGAATTAACTCAATGTGTCAAAATTTTCCTTATAAAATTAGGAACAATTTCTCATATTCTTGCTGTTTCTGTAATATTGCAATATTTTCATGTAAAATTATTACTTTTTAATGCAAAATGGTGACATTTGTCATATTAAATTCTGACTCTTATCACAATATTGCCAATTTTTTTGGTTGTTCTTGTAAAATAGTGACATTTTTTGAGTAAAATTATGACCTTTGTCATAATTTTGGCGAGAAAAATTCCGATTATTATTATAACATTGCCAAAAATGTTAAGTTTTCTCATAAAATTGTGACATGTCGAGTAAAGTTACGACTGTTTTCATAAAATTGTTAAAATGTTCAGCCTTTCTTGTAAAATTGCGACTTTTATTGAGTAAAATTCCAACTTGTATCATAATATTGCTCAAATGTTCAGTTTTTCTTGTAAAATGTTGACTTGTGTTGAGTAAAATTACGACTTTTATGATAATACTGCCAAAATGCAAAGTTTTTCTTGTGGAATTGTGACCTTTTTCTTGTGGAAATTCCAACTCATTTTTCACAACAAGCTTTTTTATGTTTGCATAGTATGTATATATTATTAATGTTGTCAATACACTTCTTTATATATCTAGAAAGGGTGGTCCTAAAGAGGTAGGCATTATCCGGAGGTCTCAAGAAGGTGACACATACACAAATGTGTGTGTGTGTGTGTGGGGGGTGGGGGGGGGGGCTGAAAGACAAGCGCTGCGGTAAATAACACATACAATTAGGGCTCTGTTTTTCCCTCCAGAATGTACACAATGCGATGTGTTTGTGGCATTTATTCGGATTAACACATCACTGGCATGGAAAAAGGAGCGCAAAACATTCAGAGACGATACCATCCTGTTAAAATGGATGAAAACATTGCATTGATGGCTAAATTGTCCGTGTAAATCAGGGGCTGTCAAACTCATTTTAGATCGGGGGCCACATGGAGAAAAATCTACTCCAAAGTGGGCCGGACTGGTAAAATTACGGCACGATAACATAAAAATAAAGACAACTTCAGATTGTTTTCTTTGTTTAAAAATAGAACAAGCACATCCTGGAAATGTACAAATCATTTTTTTTTTTTTTTTTTTTTTTTATAGTTTTAAATTTTTTTTAAAAAATTTTACACTAACATGTGTTTAATAGTATTCCATCTTTGTCGTTATTTATATTTTCTGAATAAATGATGTGATAATGTTCATCAGTCAACTCATTGGTGTTAATTTTCAATCTATCAAGATAAAAAACAATTAAATTACAGTATGTTATTTATGTAGTTTGATCATTTTCCTCGACTGTCATATGTAGCATCATCTACAAAGATACAAATAATTGCTATTGCGACATCCGGTGGACACATTTAGAACAGCGGTTTATTTCATTCCAAAATTTCAGGTACATTTTTATTCTTGGCAAACACATCCCGCGGGCCGGATAAAACCTGTTCGCGGGCCTGCTCCGGCCCTCGGGCCTTACGTTTGACACCCCTGGTGTAAATGAACAGTATAAAGACACTAAGGCTGCGTAATTTTGTAACGTGGGGTTTGCTATGATATGCTGTGATGTACTTCTAAGTGTTGTCATCCTAATGTCACTGTTTTGGACTTGTGTTGTGGCTTTATCTTGTTGTGTTGTGTCATTAAGTTGTTGTGTTGTGGCTTTGTCTTGTTGTGTTGTGTCATTAAGTTGTTTTGTCATGGCTTTATCTTGTTGTGTTGTGGCTTTATCTTGTTGTGTCGTGTCATTAAGTTGTTTTATTGTGGCTTTATCTTGTTATGTTGTGGCTTTATCTTGTGTTGTGTCATTAAGTTGTTTTGTTGTGGCTTTATCTTGTCGTGTTGTGGCTTTATCTTGTCGTGTTATGTCATTAAGTTGTGTCATTGTCGCTTTATCTTGTTGTGTTGTGTCATTAAGTTGTTTTTATTGTGGCTTTATCTTGTGGTGTTGTGGCTTTATCTTGTTGTGTTGTGTCATTAAGTTTTTTTGTCGTGGCTTTATCTTGTTGTGTTGTGGCTTTATCTTGTCGTGTTGTGTCATTAAGTTGTTTTGTTGTGGCTTTATCTTGTCGTGTTGTGGCTTTATCTTGTTGTGTTGTGTCATTAAGTTGTTGTGTTGTGGCTTTTTCTTGTTGTGTTGTGTCATTAAGTTGTTTTATTGTGGCTTTATCTTGTTGTGTTGTGGCTTTATCTTGTTGTGTTGTGTCATTAAGTTGTTTTATTGTGGCTTTATCTTGTTGTGTTGTGGCTTTATCTTGTTGTGTTGTGTCATTAAGTTGTTTTATTGTGGCTTTATCTTGTTGTGTTGTGGCTTTATCTTGTTGTGTTGTGTCATTAAGTTGTTTCATTGTGGCTTTATCTTGTTGTGTTGTGTCATTAAGTTGTTTTATTGTGGCTTTATCTTGTCGTTTTGTGGCTTTATCTTGTCGTTTTGTGGCTTTATCTTGTTGTGTTGTGTCATTAAGTTGTTTTATTGTGGCTTTATCTTGTTGTGTTGTGGCTTTATCTTGTTGTGTTGTGTCATTAAGTTGTTTTGTTGTGGCTTTATCTTGTCGTGTTGTGACTTTATCTTGTTGTGTTATTAAGTTGTTTTGTTGTGGCTTTATCTTGTTGTGTTGTGTCATTAAGTTGTTGTGTTGTGTCATTAAGTTGTTGTGTTGTGGCTTTGTCTTGTTGTGTTGTGTCATTAAGTTGTTGTGTTGTGGCTTTATCTTGTTGTGTTGTGTCATTAAGTTGTTGTGTTGTGTCATTAAGTTGTTGTGTTGTGGTTTTGTCTTGTTGTGTTGTGTCATTAAGTTGTTGTGTTGTGGCTTTATCTTGTTGTGTTGTGTCATTAAGTTGTTTTATTGTGGCTTTATCTTGTCGTTTTGTGGCTTTATCTTGTCGTTTTGTGGCTTTATCTTGTTGTGTTGTGTCATTAAGTTGTTTTGTTGTGGCTTTATCTTGTTGTGTTGTGTCATTAAGTTGTTTTATTGTGGCTTTATTTTGTTGTGTTATGGCTTTATCTTGTCGTGTTGTGACTTTATCTTGTTGTGTTGTGTCATTAAGTTGTTTTGTTGTGGCTTTATCTTGTTGTGTTGTGTCATTAAGTTGTTTTGTTGTGGCTTTATCTTGTCGTGTTGTGACTTTATCTTGTTGTGTTGTGTCATTAAGTTGTTTTGTTGTGGCGTTATCTTGTTGTGTTGTGTCATTAAGTTGTTGTGTTGTGTCATTAAGTTGTTGTGTTGTGGCTTTGTCTTGTTGTGTTGTGTCATTAAGTTGTTGTGTTGTGGCTTTATCTTGTTGTGTTGTGTCATTAAGTTGTTTTGTTGTGGTTTTATCTTGTTGTGTTGTGTCATTAAGTTGTTGTGTTGAGGCTTTGTCTTGTTGTGTTGTGTCATTAAGTTATTGTGTTGTGGCTTTATCTTGTTGTGTTGTGTCATTAAGTTGTTGTGTTGTGGCTTTGTCTTGTTGTGTTCTGGCTTTATATTATTGTGTTGTTAATTTGTCGTGTTGTGGCTTTATCTTGTTGTGTTGGGTCGTTAAGTTGTTGTGTTGTGACTTTATCTTTTTGTGTTGTGGCTCCATCTTGTTGTGTTGTGGCTTTATGTTGTTGTGTTGTGGCTTTGTGTTGTTGTGTTGTGGCATTGTCTTGTGTTGTGGTGTTATGTTGTTGTGTTGTGGCTTTATGCTGTTGTGTTGTGGCATTGTCTTGTGTTGTGGCTTCATCTTGTTGTGTTGTTAAATTGTTGTGTTGTAGCTTTATCTTGTGTTCTGGCATTAAGTTGTTGTGTTGTGGCTTTATGTGCTTGTGTCATAAAGTTGTTGTGTTGTGGTTTTCTGTTGTGTTGTGTCGTTAAGTTGTAGTGTTGAGGCTTTGTCTTGTTGTGTTCTGGCTTTATATTGTAGTGTTGTTAAGTTGTCGTGTTGTGGCTTTATGTTGTTGTGTTGTGGCTTTGTCTTGTTGTGTTCTGGCTTTATATTGTAGTGTTGTTAAGTTGTCGTGCTGTGGCTTTATCTTGTTGTGTTGGGTTGTTAAGTTGTTGTGTTGTTAAGTTGTCGTGTTGTGGCTCTATGTTGTTGTGTTGTGGCTTTGTCTTGTGCTGTGGCTTTATGTTGTTGTGTTGTGGCGTTGTCTTGTGTTGTGGCTTAATGTTGTTGTGTTGTGGCGTTGTCTTGTGTTGTGGGCTTTATGTTGTTGTGTTCTGGCTTTATGTTGTTGTGTTGTTAAGTTGTCGTGGTGTGGTTTTATCTTGTTGTGTTGTGTGGTTAAGTTGTAGTGTTGACGCTTTGCCTTGTTGTGTTCTGGCTTTATATTGTTGTGTTGTGAAGTTGTGTTGTGGCTTTATGCTGTTGTGTTGTGGCTTTGTTGTGTTGTGGCTTCATCTTGTTGGGTCGTGGCTTTATGTTGTTGTGTTGTGGCTTCATCTTGTTGGGTCGTGGCTGGCTTTATGTTGTTGTGTTCTGGCTTCATCTTGGGTTGTGTCTTTATGTTGTTGTGTTGTGGCGTTGTGTTGTGGCTTCATATTGTTGTGTTATGGCTTTATCCTGTTGTGTTGTGTTAAGTTGTTGTGCTGAGGCTTTGCCTTGTTGTTTTCTGGCTCTATATTGTTGTGTTGTGAAGTTGTGTTGTGGCTTGATCTTATTGTGTTGTGGCTTTGTCGTGTTGTGGCTTCATCTTGTTGTGTTATGGCTTCATCTTGGGTCGTGTCTTTATGTTGTTGTGTTGTGGCGTTGTCTTGTTGTGGCTTTATATTGTTGTGTTGTGTTAAGTTTTTGTGTTGTAGCTTTATCTTGTGTTCTGGCATTAAGTTGTTGTGTTGTGGCTTTATGTTGTTGTGTTGTGGCTATGTCGTATTGTGGCTTCATCTTGGGTTGTGTCTTAATGTTGTTGTGTTGTGGCGTTGTCTTGTTGTGGCTTTATATTGTTGTGTTGTGGCTTTATCCTGTTGTGTTGTGTTAAGTTTTTGTGTTGTAGCTTTATCTTGTGTTCTGGCATTAAGTTGTTGTGTTGTGGCTTTATGTTGTTGTGTTGTGGCTATGTCGTGTTGTGGCTTTGTCTTGGGTCGTGGCTTTATGTTGTTGTGTAGTGGCTTTGTCTTGTGTTGTGGCTTTATATTGGTATGTTGTGGCTTTATCCTGTTGTGTTGTGTTAAGTTGTTGTGTTGTAGCTTTATCCCTGTGTTCTGGCATTAAGTTGTTGTGTTGTGCCTTTATGTTGTTTTTGTTGTGGCATAAAGTTGTTGTGTTGTGCCGTTTGCATTTCTATTGGATTTTGCAATTGTGTTGTGGCTGAAGGTCGTTGTGTTGTAGCGTTGTGTGGTTGTTTTTGTGGTGTGAAGTTGTTGTGTCGTGGCATATGCTTCTGTAGTGGCTTTGGTAATTGTGTTGTGGCTGGCAGTTGTTTTGTAGCTTAATTTTGTGTGTTGTGGATCAATGTTGTACTGTGGCTTTATGTTGTTGTGTTGTGTAATAAAGTTGTTGTATTGTGGCTTCTTGTAGTCGTTATAATAATACTAATAATAATATATTTTATTTGTAAAAAGCACTTTACATTGAGTAAACAACCTCAAAGTGCTACAGTGTATTAAAAAAATAAAATTAAAATAAAATAAAAACATAAATCAAAGTAAAAACTAGAACAGCCAAATAGCTAGAACTAGTATGCATATATCTAAAAATAAAAAAAATAAAAATAAAATAAAAACATAAATCAAAGTAAAAACTACAACAGCCAAATAGCTAGAACTAGTATGCATATATCTAAAAATAAAATAAAATAAAAACATAAATCAAAGTAAAAACTAGAACAGCCAAATAGCTAGAACTAGTATGCATATATCTAAAAATAAAATTGTTATGTTATGTTCTGAATGTATGTTTGCATAGGAGTGGCTTTTTCAATTGTGTTGTGGCTGAACGTTGTTGTGTTGTGGATTTATGTTGTAGTATTGTAACGTAAAGTTGTGGTGTTGTGGCGCAAAGTTGTGGTGTTGCGACTTCACACTTGAAGCGCCGCTACTTCTACTGGGAATTCATAACTTCTGCCAGACCCTTCCGTGTTTATTGTTTGGCCCGAGTGTCAATTAGCAGGCGAACACAAAAACGACACAAGTAATTCACACAAAGGGTTGTGTGATGGTGGAGCATGTGCGTCGCCAAAACCTGTGCAATTTTCACACACGTCGAAATAGATTTTCTTTTGTCTCTGTTTGACGTTATTGGAACTGTGTTGTTACATAACCTCCCTTGAGACTTGGCAAAGTGCCTTTATGGTAGATCAGGGCTTCTCAGACTTTTTTCCACCTCAGAAAACACTTGGCTCCCTATAATTGCCAACAGTAACGTACAGTAGTGCAGTAGGCCTAAGTATTCGTTAAAAACAAGGCAGAGGCTTTATTCAATAGGTACATTTAATATGTTTGGCTACTGTAACATTACACACAGTTTGAACAGTACTGTATTTTCCAGACCATAGGGCACACCGGATTATAAGGCGCACTGCCGATGAATGGTCTATTATCGATCTTTTTTCATATATAAGGCGCATTGAAATATAGGGTGCATTACAGGAGTCATATTATTTTTATTTTTTTTAAATTGAAAACACTTCCTTGTGGTCTACATAACATGTAATGGTGGTTCTTTGGTCAAAATGTTGCATGGATTATGTTTTACAGATCATCTTCAAGCCGCTTTCTGACAGTCGTTGCCGGATTTGCCGTTTTGTGGGCGGTCTTATTTACGTGCACTGCAAAAACTGAAATCTAAGTAAGATTAAATATCTCAAATAAGGGTGATATTTGCTTATTTGCTGTCTGATAAGATAATTCTTCTCACTAAGCAGATTTTATGTTAGAGTGTTTTACTTGTTTTAAGGGTTTTGGTCCTAAATGATCTCAGTAAGACATTACAGCTTGTTGCTGAGATTTTATGACCTATATTGAGTAAAACATGCTTGAAACTAGAATATCAACCGTTGCAAAGCTGTGTCATCAACACTCACAAGTATAAAACTACTTTTTTTAAAGTAATAATTTCCTACTCCAAGCATGAAAAAAAAATCAGGATTTTGACACAATTGTGTCTCATAATTAAAACAGATGACAGCCAAATGGACTTTGCTGTTTTATTTTCAATGAAACAAGAGAAAATACGTACTCATATAGTAGTACAGTTGGCACAGTACAGTAAACTGACAGTTAATATTTAAACATTTAACATTTCAAACAATTTTGAACAGAAATAGTTCATGCATATTCAGATAAATTCTTCAAAATTACAATTTAAAAAAATGTGGCTGGGGGCCGAGCTGTATATATGCGCACTAATTGACTGAAAGAGCACGCACTTGGCGCGATGATGTCATGTTGTCGATGGAAAAATGCATTTTTAGACCATATGATTTGCCTGAGCGGCTAGGAGACACAGAGAGTAACAAGCGGTTGCCTTGTTGCCTTTCCATTAAAAACAATAAATTAGTTTTTAGTATAAGTTTGCTGGTTTCAGGAAATGTAATGCCGAGCGCATATCATTATGTCAAGATAATGGCA
Organism: Entelurus aequoreus; assembly: GCF_033978785.1. Taxonomy (NCBI): domain Eukaryota; kingdom Metazoa; phylum Chordata; class Actinopteri; order Syngnathiformes; family Syngnathidae; genus Entelurus; species Entelurus aequoreus. The sequence goes on from NC_084732.1 coordinate 20,206,841, forward strand.
CTAGCATTTACTTAATTTAAGAATATTTTTAACATATTTAGCAAAAAGGTCTCTTTTTTTTTATACCAAGAAAAATGCACTTGTTATTAGTGAGAATAAACTTATTTTAAGGTATTTTTGGGTCCATTGATGTTAACTACTTTTACTTGTTTTGGAAAGTCTTGACAAGCCAAATTTTCTTGTTCTATTGGCAAATAGTTTTGCTTTGTTCAAATAAAATACCCCTAATTTTTGTAATTTTTTTTCTTGTTTTTGAACACTGACTTTTTGCAGTGTGGCTCACCTTCGACAGCTTCTTCTCCCCGTCATCTTTGTTGTAGCGGTGTAGCGTGCAAGGACGGGAGTGGAAGAAGTGTCAAAAGATGGAGCTAACTGTTTTAATGACATTCAGACTTTACTTCAATCTATAACGGAGCAGCATCTCCTCATCCGTGGCTCACTAGTGCAACAACAAGGCCAGAAATGTGTCCCGTGAAAAAAACGTCCAACCGGAACTCTCTAATAACTAAAGTTCCTTGGTTGAATAATGTAAACTCACTACACCGGTATGTTTTAGTGCTTTCATGGCGAGTTTACTGACAGATATAAGTAAGAACTTTACACTACTTTATATTAGAAATGGCAACAGCGGAGGATGAATGTCCCATAACAAGAAGATAGAGAAAAAGAAGAAGCTTCTCAACTACGCCGTCGGCACGGACTACAAAAGCTGAGGCGCACATTTTTGTAGGATTTATGCAGATCCCAAATACAGATCAGCAGGTACCAGAAGGAAAAGGAAAAGTTGATTTTGCATAATATTGCGAAACAAAACGACAGATGATATGTCTTACCTTATACGCACACCATAATGATTTGATTTGATTTTGATTACATTTTTATTAAGGATCCCCATTAGCTGGTTGCCACAACAACCCACTAGTCTTCCTGGCGTCCACAAACTCAATACAATTACAAGTAAAAGCATATAATTATAAGCACACAATACAGAAAAAAATAAAAGCATCAATAAGAAAACAAGCAAACAATTTACAGTCACAGAATAATAATTACCATATCAATATAACTACACAATACAAATGATACTTGTATGTTTAATGCACCGACTATCCATGAAGCGGAGCGGCTTCATGGCTTACCAAAGTCGTACTAAAATATTTTGATAGCTTTTTTAGCGCCGTGTGTAATGTTCTATATTTTCATTGGAACATATACAATGTTGATGTTTACTTGAGTCATATTGCCATCATATTGCAGTCTACACATATCTCTTATGTTTGACTGCCATCTACTGGTCACACTTATCACTAAACCATGTACCAAATAAAATTGCTTCAAGGTCGGTAAGCAAAACCAGAATCATCCCATACATTAGGCGCACCGGGTTATAATGCGCACTGTCGAGTTTTGCGGGGGAAAAAAATATTTTAAGTGCGCCTTATAGTCCGGAAAATACGGTAATACTGTGTTCGAACATTTAATGATGTGATTCTTTGGGGTACCACTACATAGAATATGTGTACCAGTGGTACACCTGTACCACAGTATTTGATTTATATAATATCCTATAGTATGTTGTAAAATCCTTCATGAACCAGGTCGTAGTAGCTTGCTAACTTACAAAAACAACATTTTTAAAAACAGTGTCATTCCATTTTGATTTGTGTGTCCTCCATGAGATTTAAGAACAAGAAGCTACGTAGATAACGAAGCAGGTGTGATGCATATTTTTACAGTTAACAACAAATCTATATTGAACGAGCGCACAGAGAGAAGCTCGTGTTACCTCTTTCTTAACGATGTAAGGAATCGCCCTGGGACGGCTGGCCTGAACATCCATCATATTCATGTCCTCCTGAGGATAATTACCAATCTTTTCTGCGACCCTTGCTGACTCTGCAAGACTAAACATATGTAGAGACACCGTCAGGTCAGGAAAAAAAAAATGGATTCAACCCAAAAACTGGGAGGCTATTGTATAATAATATGGTTATCATTATTGTGCTATGTTCCTGGGGCATTTTGTTTAAATCTGGTTGTAATAACCATTGTAATAGTTTCAATGTTGCTGTTTTTTACTAGCTAAATATCTAGCAAACAGACTTTTGAAAATAATCACTTTAGTTAACACTTTTAGTTTTAAACAATAGTTTGATATGTTAGCATGACCATTAGGGGTGTGGGAAAAATTTGATTCGAATTCGAATCGCGATTCTCACGTTGTGCGATTCAGAATCGATTCTCATTTTTAATTTTATTTTTATTTTTTTAAATTTAAAATATTAATGTTAATTTTTGTAATTATTTTTTTTAAATTAATCAATCCAACAAAACAATACAAATGCAATACCAAAACAATGCAATCCAATTCCAAAACCAAACCCGACCCAGCAACACTCAGAACTGCAATAAACAGAGCAATTGAGGAGACACAAACACGACACAGAACAAACCAAAAGTAGTGAAACAAAAATGAATATTATCAACAACAGTATCAATATTAGTTACAATTTCAACATAGCAGTGATTAAAAATCCCTCATTGACATTATCATTAGACATTTGTAAAAAATTTAAAAAAAGAAAAATAGTGTCACAGTGGCTTACACATGCATCGCATCCCATAAGCTTGACAACACACTGTGTCTAATATTTTCACAAAGATAAAATAAGTCATATTTTTGGTTCATTTAATAGTTAAAACAAATTTACATTATTGCAATCAGTTGATAAAACATTGTCCTTTACAATTATAAAACCTTTTTACAAAAATCTACTACTCTGCTTGCATGTCAGCAGACTGGGGTAGATCCTGCTGAAATCCTATGTATTGAATGAATAGAGAATCCTTTTGAATCGGGAAAAAATCGATTTTGAATCGAATCATGACCCCAATAATCGATATTGAATCAAATCGTGGGACACCCAAAGATTCACAGCCCTAATGAGCATTTAGATATCTTCTAGGCCAGGGGTGTCAAACTCATTTTAGATCGGGGCCCACATGGAGAAAAATCTACTCCCAAGTGGGCCGGACTGGTAAAATCACGGCACGATAACTTAAAAATAAAGACAACTTCAGATTGTTGTTTTTTTTGTCTAAAAATAGAACAAGCACATTCTGAATATGTACAAATCATAATGTTGTTGGGTTTTTTTACACTTACATGTTGCGGTTAATAGTATTCTATCTTTATTTGTCGTTGTTCATACTTTCTGAATAAATTATGTTCGACACTCAACTCATTGGTGTTAATTTTCAATTTATCAAGATAGAAAAAATATTATCAGAATCAAATTACAGGATGTTATTTATGTAGTTTGCTCATTTTCCTTGACTCAAAGTCAATCAATCGATGTTTATTTATACAGCTCTAAATCACAAGTGTCTGAAAGGGCTGCACAAGCCACAACAACATCCTCGGTTCAGATCCCACATAAGGGCAAGGAAAAACTCAACCCAGTGGGATGTCAATGAGAATGACAATGAGAAACCTTGGAGAGGACCGCAGATGTGGGTGACCCCCTGCCTCTAGGGGAGACTGGATGCAATGGACGTCGAGTGGGTCTAGCATAATATTTTGAAAGTCCAGTCCATAGTGGATCTAACATAATAGTGAGAGTCTAGTCCATAGTGGGGCCAGCAGGAGACCATCCCGAGCGGAGACGGGTCAGCAGCGCAGAGATGTCCCCAACCGATGCACAGGCGAGCGGTCCACCCCGGGTCCCGACTCTGGACAGCCAGCACTTCATCCATGGCTACCGGACCTGTGCCCCCCCCTTCTACAAGGGGGAGGGGGGCAGAGCGGAAAAGAAAATAAACAGCAGATCAACTGGTCTAAAAGGGGGGTCTATTTAAAGGCTAGAGTATACAAATGAGTTTTAGGATGGGACTTAAATGCTTCTACTGAGGTAGCATCTCTAACTAAAACCGGGAGGGCATTCCATAGTACTGGAGCCCGGATAGAAAACGCTCTATAGCCCGCAGACTTTTTTTGGGCTCTGGGAATCACTAATAAGCCAGAGTTCTTTGAACGCAGATTTCTTGCCGGGACATATGGTACAATAAAATCGGCACTAACTTCATGTGGTTTATTTTTGTTTTACATGTGTAGCATCATCTACAAAGATACAAAGAATTGCTATTGTGACATCTAGTGGACACATTTAGAACAGCAGTTTCTTTCATTCCAAAATTTTGGCTCATTTTTATACTATGCAAACTCATCCCACGGGCCGGAGAAAACCTGTTCTATACGTTTGACACCCCTGCTCTAGACCCTATGGCTAAGAAACACCGTGCTCACGAAGAATAAAGATGACTATTTTATTTAGAAATAATAAGTTGTACTAACTGTGCTGCTCACAAAAATAATAACTATGAAACTTTTTGTCCATTCATAAAATAAAGTGCTGAAAAGAAACAACAGATTTTTTAAATGTGAACAAAGAGTAGTCAAATTAGCAGCAATGACAACAAAACGGCCCAAAGCTATCTAGCTTCCGTTAAAAAAAGCATTTTTTGATTTTAATGCAGTGTTTTGAAAGCAGGTATATAGACAAACTTTACCCGCCCTCCAGATAGACTGGATTTATGAACATTCTAATTGACCAGAGAGTTTTCCCTGGTCTTTGGAAAGAAAGGTGTAGACCTAACAGTTTGTTGTTCCTAAAAACATGTGTGTTATGTTGGGTACTAATGTTATTGAATGTGAGTTGTTATGAATACCTGGTGATTAAGTTAGAAGTAACTATCATTTTGGAATTATTTTATTTTGAAACAGTTCAATCTTTAAAATAAAGAAAATAGGTTTACAAGCTAAAAGGGGGGGATGTACAGATGTTAAGTACAATTTCACATAGCGTCAAGAGGGGGCGCCGTTGAGTGTGTGGGGGGGATTGAGAAGCACGAGTAAAGGAAGCTGTGTGAAGTTTACATGAAGTCTCTGGAGTCCGCTTTCACGCATATAAACACTACTACAACCCCCTCATCACAGGCAAACTGCCATGAAAAGTTATTTGGCGTGTGTAGTTTTCACTCGCGGTTATTATTTTTTTACTTCCTGTTGCTCGTCAGTCACGAGTCGCACTGACACGTGTATCTCCGTTTCTGTCCGGAACAACACAAACGATGACTATGATTGACAAATGAATTTGTCGGCAACAAATTTTTTTAAATGATTTTTGACAACAACGCTAACAAATTGTTGCACCCTACTTTTAAACATAAAGCATTGTTTTTCACAGGGAAAATGTGGTGCGGCCTTTCAGATTTTAATTGAATTTGTCAGGGACACTGGGCGCCTATCCAGCAACATCACTGAGAAAATAGATACATACTATTAGAATGGACAAGTTTTCTAAAAAAGATCAAAAATGAAAAAAAAAAAAAAGATAAAACATGCTACAAAACCCAAAACCAGTGAAGTTGGCACGTTGTGTAAATCGTAAATAAAAACAGAATACAATGATTTGCAAATCCTTTTTAACTTATATTCAATTGAATAGACTGCAAAGACAAGATACTTAACGTTCAAACTAATAAACGTTGTTATTTTTGGCAAATATTAGCTCATTTGGAATTTGATGCCTGCAACATGTTACAAAAAAGCTGGCACAAGTGGCAAAAAGGACTGAGAAAGTTGAGGAATGCTCATCCATCAAACACTTATTTGGAACATCCCACAGGTGAACAGGCTAATTGGGAACAGGTGGGTGCCATGATCGGGTATAAAAGCAGCTTCCATGAAATGCAGAGTCATTCACAAACAAGGATGGGGCGAGGGTCACCACTTTGTGAACAAATGTGTGAGCAAATTGTCCAACAGTTTAAGAACAACATTTCTCAATGAGCTATTGCAAGGAATTTAGGGATTTCACCCTCTACGGTCC
>NC_084732.1:20220231-20235231 GCF_033978785.1 Entelurus aequoreus
ATTAATAATATTCAGCTTTTCGAAGCTAAAAATATAGAAGCTAACCTAGCCACGTAGCCAACGTGATAGCATAGCAGTCTCAAATGCAGATAGAAACTAAATTTTAAAAAACCCTGACTGGATGGATAGACAGAAGATCAAAAATACTATTAAACCATGTACATGTAACTACACGGTTAAAAATTCTCAGCCTGGTAAGGCTTAACTATGCTGTTGCTAACGACGCTAAGGCTAATTTAGCAACTTAGCATCCGGACCTCACAGAACTATGTACTCTCTCCTTTTTCTATTGTGGATCACGGATTTGTATTTTAAACCACCTCGGATACTATATCCTCTTGAAAATGAGAGTCGAGCACGCGAAATGGACATTTAAAGTGACTTTTATCTCCAAGACAATACATCGGTGACACACTTAGCTACTGAGCTAACGTGATAGCATCGTTCTCAAATGAAGATAGAAACAAAATAAATAAACCCCTGACTGGAAGGATAGACAGAAGACCAACAATACTATTAAACCATGTACATGTAACTACACGGTTAAAAATTCTCAGCCTGGTAAGGCTTAAAAATGATGTTGCTAACGACGCAAAGGCTAATTTAGCAACTTAGCAACCGGACCTCACAGAACTATGATAAAACATTAGCGCTCCACCTACGCCAGCCAGCCCTCATCTTCCCATCAACAGCCGTGCTCACCTGCATTCCAGCGATCAACGGCGCGACGAAGGACTTCATCCGTGGGTTTGGCGGCAAGCATCGGCTAGGCGCAGTAAGTAGTCCTTGTTGTGTTGCTGTAAGTATTGTACTTAGCCGCTAAGACACCGATCGATCCCACCTACAACGTTCTTCTTTGCAGCCTCCATTGTTCATTAAACAAATTGCAAAAGATTCACCAACACAGATGTCCAGAATACTGTGGAATTTTGTCGAAGAAAACAAGAGGCTTTTCTATCGGGTCCGATGGGGTCCAACCACTTCCGTTGATTTTGTGACGTCACGCGCATAAATCATATCCAAAGGAGTTTTTCAACCGGAAGTGTGGCGGGAATTTTAAAATTGCACTTTATAAGTTAACCCGGCCGTATTGGCATGTGTTGCAATGTTAAGATTTCATCATTGATATATAAACTATCAGACTGTGTGGTTGGTAGTAGTGGGTTTCAGTAGGCCTTTAAGCCTTAGGACAGGCCAGTTAGAAAAATAAGTACTGACCAAATATACTGCATAAGAAGGGAATCATGAATAGCTGACGAAAAATTTAATTGACATACAATTATGCTGTGCTAAAATAAAGTACATTATTAATAAATATGTTTCTTAACTAAAATGTTGATAATGAAAATACAGCTTCACACTGTAGCCATCATTTTAACGCTTCATTAACTTCTCTGAGACTTTAGCTTCAGACTTCTTCTGTTTGTATGAGATAGTCTATACTGCCACAAGTGGTGGAAAAGTGTATTACAACTAAGCACTGCTGCGACCCAAACGGACCAACAATTGTCCCCGACCCTATGGTTAAGAATACACTGTCCTAATAGGTGCCATTTTGGGGTCCTTATACACACACCGTTTGTTGGGTAGCTGTAATGCACTGACAATCCATCAAGCTGTGTGGCTTCGTAGCTTCCCAAAGTCGTACTAAAACATTTTAGTACGGATTTTTGAGCGCCGTGTGTAGTGTTCTATATTCTCAATCAAACATCAACGTTTTGGGCTTGCTTGCTAACCTGTACTTGCTCGCGTCATTTATTGAACAGGGGGCGTCAACCTGCAGTCCAAACATATCTGTCATGTGTGACTGCCACAACCAGAAATTATACCTACATTAAGCAAACCTGGTTATAAGGGGGACAAATGAGAAAATGCAAGGATTTTAAGTGCGCCTTATAGTCCAAAAATGACGGTAATAGGCTGTGAAGTCACCGTCGGTGCAGTCATCGGTGGCTTTTAACGCTCAGTCATTTAACCGCGTTGTTGTATATGTTCACGGTTATTAAAACAATGTACACGTGGTTGTACTCCCAATTTATATGACGTTGTCTTATGTTTTGTATTATTTTCACGGCCGTGCCCATCACTGCCTTACATTGCTCGGCTGTAATTGGTTGACGCAACAATAAAGAATGAGTCATAAAGTCAACATATAGCGAGTGAGCTAGTTGTCGTAGAAAAGGTTGTAAAATGTCATGAGCTGCGGCGTGTACGAGCAATAACAACAGGGAGAGATGCAAAGAGATGCATGAATAATGGATTTGCACACACAACACACACACATACACACACACAGCCACGGGCCTTCAGACACACACACACACACAATAATAGCAAAAAACCACGCACACAAAACAAATCACATCAAATAAATGCTTGATTATAATGTATGAAATGTTTCTGATCAGTCAGCTGAAAAACTAATTTCATTTTCTCATTAGAGCTTTTAGCCCCGGGCTCATTCTCATGTCACTGTTTATTACTCGCCAAAACAAATTCAAAACCATCAAGCCTGCTCGCAAGAGAGCCACTGTTTAGACCAAGAACTGAAGGAGTTGACAACAATTGAAGGAATCCATCTCTCTTTCTTTTGAACGCAGCGTGTGGATTTATAGCCGCCGCGACCTTTTGCCTCCTCTGGAGGTTCGTTACTCTGCAGTCATCCATCATCTTTATCATGCGATACCATATAGTCGCTGCTGGACTCGTCACCAGGCTAGAACACCATTAATGTTTACTATTTAATACTTCCTGATGGAGGAAAAAAACCAACCGATCGTTATATTTCTTTGGATTGCAACATATTTTACATCTTCCTTCTAATGTTCGATGGGGAACATTAGGTACCGTATTTTTCGGACTATAAGGCGCACTTATTATGAAAGAGGTCCGGGGAGCCACTAGGGCGGCGCTAAAGAGCCGCGCGTTGCTGACCCCCGGACTAGGCTAAACATTCCAACAAGTCAATAATATCAACAAAGCTCACCTTTGTGTATTCAGGCACAGAATAAAAAGTTTGGTGGACAAAATGAGACAAAAAAAGAATTGGCATAAAACACATTTCTGTGGCAGCGTCGGAGAAAGTTGTACATGTAAACAAACTAGCATGAGTTCAAGGATCGCTGAAATTAGTAAGACAAAATGGCGCTCTCCAAATACTCTCATCAGTGAAGCATGTTTAACATAAACAGTGGGATTTCTATAAATTAGGAAGGTTTGTGTCATGTTTGTTCTCCTACAGAATATATATTAAAATAAAAAATATATATTTTTCTTCAACTTTTTCCATCTCTGAAAGAGGTCCAGGGAGCCACTAGGGCGGCACTAAAGAGCCGCGGGTTGCTGACCCCTGGACTAGGCTAAACACTCTTAACAAGTCAATAATATCAACAAAGCTCACCTTTGTGCATTCACACACAGCATAAAAAGTTTGGTGGACAAAACAAGACAAACAAGAAGTGGCATGAAACACGTCTTTATGTGGCAGCGTCGGAGAAAGTTGTACATGTAAACAAACTACGATAAGTTCAAAGATTGCTGAAATTAGTCGGACACAACGGCGCTCGCCAAATACTCTCATCAGTGAAGCATGTTTAATATAAACAGTGGGATTTCTAACAATTAGGAAGGTATGTGTCATGTTTCTTCTTCTACAGAAAATATATTAAAACAACACTTTTTTTTTTTTCTTAATTTTTTTCCATTTTCACACATCTGTGAAAGAGGTCCAGAGAGCCACTAGGGCGGTGCTAAAGCGGCTCTAGATCGCGGATTGCTGACCCCCGGACTAGGCTAAACATTCCAACAAGTCAATAATATCAACAAAGCTCACCTTTGTGCATTCAGGCACAGAATAAAAAGTTTGGTGGACAAAATGAGACAAAAAAGAAGTGGCATAAAACACGTCTTTCTGTGGCAGCGTCGGAGAAAGTCGTACATGTAAACAAACTACGATGAGTTCAAGGATTGCTGAAATTAGTCGGACAAAACGAGCGCTCGCCAAATCCTCTCATCAGTGAAGCATGTTTAATATAAACAGTTGGATTTCTAACAATTAGGAAGGTTTGTGTCATGTTTGTTCTCCTACAGAAAATATATTAAACCAAAAAATATATATTTTTCTTCATCTTTTTCCATTTTCACACATCTTTGAAAGAGGTCCAGGGAGCCACTAAGGCGGCGCTAAAGAGCCGTGGGTTGCTGACCCCTGGACTAGGCTAAACACTCTTAACAAGTCAATAATATCAACAAAGCTCACCTTTGTGCATTCACACACAGCATAAAACGTTTGGTGGACAAAACAAGACAAACAAGAAGTGGCATGAAACACGTCTTTATGTGGCAGCGTCGGAGAAAGTTGTACATGTAAACAAACTACGATAAGTTCAAAGTTTGCTGAAATTAGTCGGACACAACGGCGCTCGCCAAATACTCTCATCAGTGAAGCATGTTTAATATAAACAGTGGGATTTCTAACAATTAGGAAGGTATGTGTCATGTTTCTTCTTCTACAGAAAATATATTAAAACAACACTTTTTTTTTTTTCTTAATTTTTTTCCATTTTCACACATCTGTGAAAGAGGTCCAGAGAGCCACTAGGGCGGTGCTAAAGCGGCTCTAGATCGCGGATTGCTGACCCCCGGACTAGGCTAAACATTCCAACAAGTCAATAATATCAACAAAGCTCACCTTTGTGCATTCAGGCACAGAATAAAAAGTTTGGTGGACAAAACAAGACAAACAAGAAGTGGCATGAAACACGTCTTTATGTGGCAGCGTCGGAGAAAGTTGTACATGTAAACAAACTACGATAAGTTCAAAAATTGCTGAAATTAGTCGGACACAACGGCGCTCGCCAAATCCTCTCATCAGTGAAGCATGTTTAATATAAACAGTTGGATTTCTAACAATTAGGAAGGTTTGTGTCCTGTTTCTTTTTCTACAGAAAATATATTAAAACAACACTTTTTTTTTTCTTAATTTTTTTCCATTTTCACACATCTCTGAAAGAGGTCCAGAGAGCCACTAGGGCGGTGCTAAAGCGGCTCTAGAACGCGGATTGCTGACCCCCGGACTAGGCTAAACACTAACAAGTCAATAATATCAACAAAGCTCACCTTTGTGCATTCAGGCACAGAAGAAAAAGTTTGGTGGACAAAATGAGACAAAAAAGAAGTGGCATAAAACACATATTTCCATTTACCATATTTCCATTTACCCTAACCCTAACCCTAACCCTAGGCTAAACACTAACAAGTCAAAATTATCAACAAAGCTCACCTTTGTGCATTCAGGCACAGAAGAAAAAGTTTGGTGGACAAAATGAGACAAAAAAGAAGTGGCATAAAACACATATTTCCTTGGCAGCGTCGGAGAAAGTCGTACATGTAAACAAACTACGATGAGTTCAAGGATTGCTGAAATTAGTCGGACAAAACGAGCGCTCGCCAAATCCTCTCATCAGTGAAGCATGTTTAATATAAACAGTTGGATTTCTAACAATTAGGAAGGTTTGTGTCATGTTTGTTCTCCTACAGAATATATATTAAACCAAAAAATATATATTTTTCTTCATCTTTTTCCATTTTCACACATCTTTGAAAGAGGTCCAGGGAGCCACTAGGGCGGCGCTAAAGAGCCGCGGGTTGCTGAACCCCGGACTAGGCTAAACATTCCAACAAGTCAATAATATCAACAAAGCTCACCTTTGTGCATTCAGGCACAGAATAAAAAGTTTGGTGGACAAAATGAGACAAAAAAGAAGTGGCATAAAACACATATTTCTGTGGCAGCGTCGGAGAAAGTTGTTCATGTAAACAAACTACGATGAGTTCAAGGATTGCTGAAATTAGTAGGACAAAACGGCGCTTGCCAAATACTCTCATCAGTGAAGCATGTTTGAAATAAACAGTGGGGTTTCAAACAATTAGGAAAGTTTGTGTCATGTTTGTTCTCCTACAGAAAATATATTAAAAACAATGTCTGTTTTTTTTCTTCATCTTTTTCCATTTTCACACATCTCTGAAAGAGGTCCGGGGAGCCACTAGGGCGGCGCTAAAGAGCCACGGGTTGCTGACCCCCGGACTATGCTAAACATGTTACACAGCAATCATTCCCTGCACACGAGCCGAACAAAGCAGACTTCATGTGCATTCCCTAGCGTGAGCACACCCCAATAATAAGAAACACGATGTGTGTTTCTGCAGGCGCCCCCCCACCCCCCACCCCACCCCCCACCCCCACCCCCCCATACTTCCCCAAAAACAGATGGCGATGCAGTGAGATGTTTTCTCTGTTCTTATCTCATCAGCCTGTTGTGAGATTAAAGCGAGGGTAAGCAAAATGTAAGCTGCAAAGACCCGCCAGTACACGGTGTTACATCTCTCCTGACATCTTTGATTGACAGGAACCCACTTAAGCTAATCACATTGGAAGTAATGCAAAACAACCATTTCAATATCTCACTTGTGTCAGCTTTAACTTGTCAGACTTCATCATCTAAGGACTTTATCTCACCATGAAGCTTCACATTAAAATTATTTATTTTATTTTTTTTTCAAAATCAGGCACTTTTTATTCCACATCACACAAACACGTGTCCTGACCTTTTCTAGGGTGACCTTTTCATTTATTTTTCCGAATACACTTTTCTTTGTGAGTGCTTCCGTTCAACTGGTAAGAAAAGGTCAAAGCGAGCGCCGCTTGTCTCACATCTGCTCGCTAAATTAGCTATGTCGTCGTTAATTCTGACACTATTGTGTCCCGGCACTTGGACAAGGCTCATTTCACCTTTTTTTTACTATACCTTTTGTATTTTGATCACTGATTATATAAAACTAGCTGGAATTATTGGAAATATAAATAATATGTTCCGGTAACTGTCACAATCATAAAATCTTTAATGACAAGGGTATGCAATTCCAGCATAAATTGTGTGGGAGTGTTGAAATACCCAAGCTGAACTGAAACGCTAACGCTAAACGTTAGCATTTGTGAAGTACCAAATTATTGAAATCTGAAGTGCTAAAAATTAGCTAAATAAGTACAAAATTGACAAAAAAAAATGTGTGCAAAGTTAACATGTTAATCTTTTGACTCTGAGGTGTAGGCCTACATCTTTAGTTGAAAAAAATAGCATGCTAGCGTTAGCATGCAAACGGTTAATGTGTCAAGTACCAATTAAGTTAAATGACTCTGGCGTTTGGCTGCAAATTTAACAAAAAAAAGTTAGCATGTTAATCTTTTGACTCTAAGGTGTACGCCTGCAAAATTAGCTGAAAAAAGTAGCATGCTAATGTTAGAATGGGAACAGTTAACATGTGTCAAGTACCAATTCAGTTATATGACACTGGCGTTCGGCTGCAAAATTAGCAAAAAAAAGTTAGCATGTTAATCTTTTGACTCTGAGGTTCACGCCTGCAAAATTAGCTGAAAAAAGTAGCATGCTAGCGTTAGCATGCGAACGGTTGACATGTGTCAAGTACCAATTAAATTAAATGACTGTAGCGTTTGGCTGCAAAATTAGCAAAAAAAAGTTAGCATGTTAATCTTTTGACTACCGGCTTTTTTTATGCTATTTCTTAAAGTATATGTACCTTAGAGTCATATATTTCTGTACTTGACACATGCTAACTGTTAGCATGCTAGCTTTTTTTATGCTATTTCTTAAGGTGTATACTGTATACCTCAGAGTCATATATTTCTGTACTTGACACATGCTAACTTTTAACATGCTAATGTTAGCATGCTAGATATTTTAAAGCTATTTCTAAAAGGTGTATACTGTATTCTCAGTCATATATGTCTGTACTTGACACATGCTAAATGTTAGCATGCTAGCTTTTTTAAGCTATTTATAAAGGTGTTTACTGTATACCTCAGTCATATATTTGTGGTACTTTAACTTTAACTTTACTTGACACATGCTAACTATTAGCATGATAATGTTAGCATGCTAGCTTTTTTTATAAAGCTATTTCTAAAGGCCTTAGAGTCGTATATTTCGGTACTTGACGCATGCTAACTTATTAGTCATATTCTTGTTACCTGACGCTATCTGCTTAGCGTGCTACCTCCGAGCATTTCAGTCCGGCTTCGGCTTTTCAGCATTACAATAATTGTTTCCCAAAATGATTCTTTGATTTTTGTCAGGAACTCGCATGTCGCTAGTTAGCATGACCCCAGGATGCAGAGACAAGATGTGATGTGCGGGGCAATAAGGAGGTTTAATGGCATAGCATAAAGATTAGTCACAATAAATATCGAACCACAGTCGCAACATCCGGATTAGTGATCAGAGGCAGGTGAGTTGCCGGATCACTAATCAAGAGCAGGTGTGGAGAACAGTACTCAGAAACAAAACCGCCCAAAACTGTCCCGTAGATCATGAAATATAATGCCTCTTATGCAAGACGACGTGCTTGGAAACTGTCAGTTCCAAGTTTCCTTGAACGCAACACCAAAGTGAATTTAATTATGTGTTATTTCCATACAATTAAGCTTCGTGCATCTTCTTAGGTAAGCTAGACAACTCGGAACAACGCCACACAAAAAGGTGAACATTTGTCAAAACATGTGTCGCATGTGTTATTAATTCTGATGACAAATACACCACATGGTGGCGCTGTTACTGAACCCCGTCAGTGGGATTGACCTGAAATGTCCAACACAGCTCAATGCGCTTTGACAACAGCGGCCATAACTTTAGTGCATTTCACCGAATCACCACCAAATTCGGAAAACTCATCAACAGGACTGATAAGCACATTTGTGTAAAGTTTGATCAAGATTGGTTGAAAAACACGGCCGCCATTAAAGAAAAGGTTAGTACACCAGATATATGTTGATATGATGTATGATCTACATATATTGCATTAATAACCACAGAAAAGAGAAGGATAGGATGTGAGTTTGCATTAATCATCAATGGCAGTTTGCATCGTGGAATTTCAAGATTTAGGACAATGCGGGGAAGTGATCCCCTTACTCAAGTGAAGTCGGACTTGTCGGACGCATGATGGATGCTCCTGCCTGTGATGGTGAGTAGAATTATCGCACGCGTGATGAATAGTCCGACCGTCGGATGGTCACCCCAAAGAACCGCGCGCAATAAACATAGCTGAGTGCTCCTGTCACATAGAGGACCTTTGACTTTTTGCAGATTCTTTAAACATTCGAGCACTCTGTCATGCACAGCAGTGATTTCCAGCTCAATGAATGTTTAGAAACAGTAGATCCTGTTATATAGAGGATCTTTGACTAGTGTTTTTGCAGCCGGTCCCTAGAAACAGCAGAGCTCTTCAGTCACATAGACAACCTTTGACGACCGCTTCTTCTTCAGGTAATCAAAAAACAGCAGAGCACTCCTCTTGCATAGAGGATCTTTTACTGGCATTTTTTTTTTTTGCAACAGGTCCCGAAAAACTGGAAAGCTCTTTTGTGGAATATATCAGTGTTTCTTAACCATAGGGATGGGAATCGAAAAACAGCAAAATACTTTAAATATATATTTGCTTAGGAATTTTGAAGTCGGTCATTAAAAACAAGCAGATCCTGTCATATTTAAGATCTTGGACCAGAATTATGCAGTAGGTCCCTTAAAAGATCAGATGCTGTAATATAGAGGATCTCTTTCTTAAAAACAGCTTGTTTGTCGTATAAAAGATCTTTGACTCCTGCTTGTTCTTCAGATGATCAAAAACACCAAAACACTCCCGTCATAGAGAAAATATTTTACTACCATTTTTGCAGTAGGTCCTTCAAAACAGCACAGCTTTCATGTGTTATGGAGGATTTTTGAATACTGCTATTTTTGTTTGGTGAGATTTTGCTCAATGAATGGTTAGAAAAACTCATTTAGCATTTTTGTTGACTGGCCTTTAAAAACAGTATATTCTGTTGCATAGAGGATCTTTGACTAGTGTTTTTGCAGCCGGTCCCTAGAAACAGCAAAGCTCTTCAGTCACATAGACAACCTTTGACGACCGCTTCTTCTTCAGGTAATCCAAAAACAGCAGAGCACTCCTCTTGCATAGAGGATATTTTACTGGCATTTGTTTTGCAACAGGTCCAGAAAAACTGCAAAGCTCTTTTGTGGAATATATATCAGTGTTTCTTAACCATAGGGATGGGAATCGAAAAACAGCAAAATACTTTAAATATATATTTGCTTAGGAATTTTGAAGTCGGTCCTTAAAAACAAGCAGATCCTGTCATATTTAAGATCTTGGACCAGAATTATGCAGTAGGTCCCTTAAAAGATCAGATGCTGTAATATAGAGGATCTCTTTCTTAAAAACAGCTTGTTTGTCGTATAGAAGATCTTTGACTCCTGCTTGTTCTTCAGACGATCAAAAACACCAAAACACTCCCGTCATACAGAAAATATTTTACTACCATTTTTGCAGTAGGTCCTTCAAAACAGCACAGCTTTCATGTGTTATGGAGGATTTTTGAATACTGCTATTTTTGTTTGGTGAGATTTTGCTCAATGAATGGTTAGAAACACTCATTTAGCATTTTTGTTGACTGGCCTTTAAAAACAGTAGATTCTGTTGCATAGAGGATCTTTGACTAGTGTTTTTGCAGTCGGTCCCTAGAAACAGCAGAGTTCTTCAGTCACATAGACAACCTTTGACGACCGCTTCTTCTTCAGGTAATCCAAAAACAGCAGAGCACTCCTCTTGCATAGGGGATATTTTACTGGCATTTGTTTTGCAACAGGTCCAGAAAAACTGCAAAGCTCTTTTGTGGAATATATATCAGTGTTTCTTAACCATAGGGATGGGAATCGAAAAACAGCAAAATACTTTAAATATATATTTGCTTAGGAATTTTGAAGTCGGTCCTTAAAAACAAGCAGATCCTGTCATATTTAAGATCTTGGACCAGAATTATGCAGTAGGTCCCTTAAAAGATCAGATGCTGTAATATAGAGGATCTCTTTCTTAAAAACAGCTTGTTTGTCGTATAGAAGATCTTTGACTCCTGCTTGTTCTTCAGATGATCAAAAACACCAAAACACTCCCGTCATACAGAAAATATTTTACTACCATTTTTGCAGTATGTCCTTCAAAACAGCACAGCTTTCATGTGTTATGGAGGATTTTTGAATACTGCTATTTTTGTTTGGTGAGATTTTGCTCAATGAATGGTTAGAAACACTCATTTAGCATTTTTGTTGACTGGCCTTTAAAAACAGTAGATTCTGTTGCATAGAGGATCTTTGACTAGTGTTTTTGCAGCCGGTCCCTAGAAACAGCAGAGCTCTTCAGTCACATAGACAACCTTTGACGACCGCTTCTTTTTCAGGTAATCCAAAAACAGCAGAGCACTCCTCTTGCATAGAGGATATTTTACTGGCATTTTTTTGCAACAGGTGCAGAAAAACTGCAAAGCTCTTTTGTGGAATATATATCAGTGTTTCTTAACCATAGGGCCAGGTAGGGATTGTAATCGAAATACAGCAAAAATAGGACGGTCTTAAAAGATATATTTGCCTAGGAATTTTGCAGTCGGTCCTTAAAAACAAGCAGTTCCTGTCATATTTAAGATCTTGGACCAGATCAGATACTGTCATTTAGAGGATCTTTTACAATCTGTTTTCTTAAAAACAGCTTTTTTGTCAAATAGAAGATCTTTGACTCCTGCTTTTTCTTCAGAAGATCAAATACAGCAGAACACTCCTGTCATACAGAAGATATTCTACTGGCATTTTTGCAGTAGGTCCTTAAAAACAGTTCTTCTGTCGTATACATGATCTTAGAATACAGCATTTTCTTCAGGTATTCCTGTTATATTGAAGATCTTTGAAGGTCTAGTGTTTTTGCCGCCCGTCCCTAAAAACAGCAAAGCTCTTCTGTTGTATATACTGTATGTTTTTCGATTACTGCTTTTTATTCAGGTAATCAAAAAGAGCAGAACGCTTTTGTCATATAACAGATCATTGAGTACTGCTTTTTCTTTAGATAACCAAAAACAGCAGAGCTTCTTTGTTAAATAGACAATATTAACTACTACTTCTTCTTGAGGTAATCAAAAACAGTGGAGATGTTGTATAGACTATCTTTTACCAGCGTTATTTGCAGTATGTTCCTAAAAACAGCAACGCTCTAATGTGGTATATATAATCTTCGATTACTGCTTTTTCTTCAGTTAATCAAAAACAGCAGAGCATTCTTGTCATATAACACACATTTCGCTGGCGTTTTTGCAGACGTTGCCTAAAAACAGCAGAGCTTGTTTGTTGCATAAACAATATTTCACTTCTGCTTATTTTCTTGTAATCAAAAATAGCAAACTATTTTTTTTTAAACTGTATAAATGTAACTACCATTTTTGTAGTAGGTCCTTAAAACAGCATATAACTATATACATTTAACTACCATTTTTGCAGTCGGTCTTCTGTCGCATAGACAATCTTTGACTTCTACTTCTCATTGAGGTCATCAAAAACAGCGGAGCACGCCAGTTCTATAGAGGATCTTTTCCTTGCAATTTTTGCAGCAGATCCCTAAGAACAGCAAGGATCTTCTGTTTCGATTACTGCTTTTTCTTCAGGCACTCCTGTCACATAAAAGATCTTTGGCTAGCATTTTTGCAGACAGTGCTTAAAAACAGCAGAGCTTGTTTGTTGCATAAACGATATTTCACTACTGCTTATTTTCTTGTAATCAAAAATAGGAAACTATTTTTAAAAAACTGTATAAATGTAACTACCATTTTTGTAGTAGGTCCTTAAAACAACATATAACTATATACATTTAACTACCATTTTTGCAGTAGGTCTTCTGTCGCTACTTCTTATTGAGGTCATCAAAAACAGCGGAGCACGCCTGATCTATAGAGCATCTTTTCCTGGCAATTTTTGCGCAGATCCCCAAAAACAGCAAGGATCTTCTGTTTCAAATACTGCTTTTTCTTCAGGTACTCCTGTCACAGAAAAGATCCATGGCTAGCGTTTTTGAAGACTGTGCCTAAAAACAGCAGAGCTTGATATTTCACTACTGCTTATTTTCTTGTCATCAAAAATAGCAAACTATTTTTAAAAAACTATATACATTTAAAGGTCTACTGAAATGAATTTTTTTTATTTAAACGGGAATAGCAGATCCATTCTATGTGTCATACTTGATCATTTTGCGATATTGCCATATTTTTGCTGAAAGGATTTAGTATAGAACAACGTCGATAAAGTTCGCAACTTTTGGTCTCTGATTAAAAAAAAACCTTGCCCCTACCGGAAGTAGCGTGACGTTGTCAGTTGTTAAATCCCTCATATGTTCCTATTGTTTTCAACGCAGCTAGAGCGATTCGGACCGAGAAAGCGACGATTACCCCATTAATTTGAGCGAGGATGAAAGATTCGTGGATGAGGAACGTTAGAGTGACGGACTAGAATGCAGTGAAAGACGTATCTTTTTTCGCTCTGACCCTAACTTAGGTACAAGCTGGCTCATTGGATTCCACACTCTCTCCTTTTTCTATTGTGGATCACGGATTTGTATTTTAAACCACCTCGGATACTATATCCTCTTGAAAATGAGAGTCGAGAACGCGAAATGGACATTCACAGTGACTTTTATCTCCACGACAATACATCGGCGAAGCTCTTTAACTACTGAGCTAACGTGATAGCATCGTGCTTTAACTGCATATAGAAACCAAAAAAATAAACCCCTGACTGGAAGGATAGATAGAAAATCAACAATACTATTAAACCGTGGACATGTAACTACACGGTTAATGCTTTCCAGGCTGGCGAAGGTTAACAATGCTGTGCTAACGACGCCATTGAAGCTAACTTAGCAACTTAGCAACCCGACCGCACAGAGCTATGCTAAAAACATTAGCTCTCCACCTACGCCAGCCAGCCCTCATCTGCTCATCAACACCCGTGCTCACCTGTGTTCCAGCGATCGGCGGAAGGACGAAGGACTTCACCCGATGCGTTTGGCGGCCCGGAGACGTAGGAAGTCAAGGTGAGGTCGCCGGCTAGCGCGTCTGCTCTCCAACAAAGTCCTCCTGGTTGTGTTGCTGTAGTCCGCTGCTAATACACCGATCCCACCTACAACTGTCTTCTTTGCAGCCTTCATTGTTCATTAAACAAATTGCAAAAGATCTCCAGAATACTGTGAAATTATGAAATGAAAACAGAGCTTTTTGTATAGGATTCTACGGGGTACCATAACTTCCGTTAAACTGACTTCGTCACGCGCATACGTCATCATACCGCGACGTTTCAGCCGGATATTTCCCGGGAAATTTAAAATTGCACTTTATAAGTTAACCCGGCCGTATTGGCATGTGTTGCAATGTTAAGATTTCATCATTGATATATAAACTATCAGACTGCGTGGTCGGTAGTAGTGGGTTTCAGTAGGCCTTTAACTACCATTTTTGCAGTAGGTATTCTGTCGCATAGACAATCTTTGACTACTACTTCTTATTGAGGTCATCAAAAACAGCGGAGCACGCCAGTTCTATAGAGGATCTTTTCCTGGCAATTTTTGCAGCAGATCCCTAAAAACAGCAAGGATCTTCTGTTTCGATTACTGCTTTTTCTTCAGGCACTCCTGTCACATAGAAGATATTTGGCTAGCGTTTTTGCAGATGGTGCCTAAAAACAGCAGAGCTTGTTTGTTGCATAAACGATATTTCACTACTGCTTATTTTCTTGTAATCAGAAATAGCAAACAATTTTTAAAAAAAAATGTATAAATGTAACTACCACTTTTGTAGTAGGTCCTTAAAACAGCATATAACTATATACATTTAACTACCATTTTTGCAGTCGGTCTTCTGTCGCATAGACAATCTTTGACTACTACTTCTCATTGAGGTCATCAAAAACAGCGGAGCACGCCTGTTCTATAGAGGATCTTTTCCTGGCAATTTTTGCAGCAGATCCCTAAAAACAGCAAGGAACTTCTGTCGAAGACCTGCTTGGCACTCAGCATCAAGGGTTGTAAATGGGGATTCAATCACCCAAAATGATTCCC
>NC_084732.1:20237731-20252731 GCF_033978785.1 Entelurus aequoreus
ATTTGCAGCTAGAATAGTCATTTACCACATTAGCAATGTATAGAGTGTATTTCTTTAAAGTTAAGACTAGTTTAAAGTTATCTTCATTGAAAAGTACAGTGCTTTTCCTTCAAAAATAAGGACATTTCAATGTGACCCCAAACTTTTGAACGGTAGTGTATATATATATATATACATATATAAAGATAGATTAAGGCTGCAGCTAACGATTATTTTTCTATCGATTAATCTATAGATTATTTTTTCGATTAATCGGTTAATCTATAGATTATTTTTTTCGATTCATCTATGGATTATTTTTCCTTTTACCGATTATTTTTTATTTTATTTTATTTAAAATGAAGATGAAAAAATAAAAGTAGGCCAGTTTTTTCAAAAGGCGTGGCTTTTATTTACAAAAAAAAAAGTATGGCCACTCAGTCAACATTGACAACAACATGACAAAATATTCTGTAACAATGTAAACATTTAAAACTTTTAACATTTAACAAAATTAAAAGTAGCTTATTTGCTTTTTAATGTGCAAATATAAAAGTAAACATCCAGTGCAAATCTTAAGCATTTCAAAAGTAAAAGTATTGCTTATTTTGCTTTAAAATGTGCAAAAATAAAGATAAACATCCAATACAAAAAAGTGCAAAACGAAATATTCTGTAACACTGTAAACATTTCAACAAAAGTGAAAGTATTGCTTATTTGCTAAAATGTGCAAAAATAAAGATAAACATCAATACAAAAAAGTGCCAATCTAAATATTCTGGAGCACTGTAAACGTTAAGTATTGCTTTTAAAATGTGCAAAATAAACATCCAGTCCAACACAGTACACAATAACCAATTCTACTCATTCCAGTGAGTGACTAACAGTTGTAATGAAGAAAGGTTAGCATGTCTACTTGCTTTGCTTCTTTTCTTGTTTACAATATTCCCAGCAGCTGAAAATAGGCGCTCAGAAGGGGTCGATGTGGCTGGAACTGAGAGCTAATTAGCCTTCACCTCAAGCCAGGACTGCGAGTGAGCTGAGCTGCAGTTTAAGTTTCTAGTAGGTCAACGGTCTCATAGTGATGTTACTAGTAGTTGACTGGGAGGTGTTTATTATCATTTGGGGAGAGTCCGCTGCCTGATGCTCACCTGCTAAACACCTATCTGCTCCACGCTGAAGCGCTGACTACATGCGCTCTGAATACGCACTGCTGATTGGCTGATAATGCTTCGTGTGTACCAATCAGATGGTTGTGTGGGTGGGACAATGCTGCGTGTGTACCAATCAGATGGTTGTATGGGTGGGACAATGCTGCGTGTGTACCAATCAGATGGTTGTATGGGTGGGACAATGCTGCGTGTGTACCAATCAGATGGTTGTATGGGTGGGACAATGCTGCGTGCTGAGACAGAGGCAGCCGCAGAAGGAGCAAAGCAACTTGTTAAGACTTTAGCAGCTAAAGTTAGCTTTAGCTTAGAAACTCGTTCGGTACACCCCCGTACCGAACCGAAAGCCCCGTACCGAAACGGTTCAATACAAAACACATAACGTTACACCCCTAGCAGATACAAATGACACATTCATGTTTTTGTGTAATGATGACAACGTATGCTAACGCGGACGATTGACTAGTTGATGGTTGATGGTTTTCTTTTCAAATGTTCGTTCATAGCCGTTGTGCTGCTATGATAGGCCATTTACGCTCGACACTGTGCATACAACAACATTATTAGGCTGTGTATTGAAATACTCCCACATTTTTGACGACTTTTGGCGTGCGTTTTTCCCCTCGCTCGCACAGTCTGCTTTGCGCGCCGCCATGACGGTAGTGTGACGTAATTATGCGACGCGTCGACGCACAAAAACGGCGTCGACGTATTTACATAACCGATGACGTCGACTACGTCGACGCGTCGTTTCAGCCTTAAGATAGATATACACACACATATATATATATACACACACACACACACACACACACACACACACACACACACACACACACACACACACACACACACACACACACACACACACACACAGACAGACAGACAGACAGACATACATATATACATATATATAGATGGATATACATATATATAGATACATATATATATATATATATATATATATATATATATATATATATATATATATATATATATATATATAGATAGATAGATAGATAGATAGATAGATAGATAGATAGATAGATAGATAGATAGATAGATAGATAGATAGATAGATAGATAGATAGATAGATAGATAGATAGATAGATAGATAGATAGACATATATATATATATATATATACATATATATAGATGGATATACATATATATAGATACATATATATAGATAGATACATATATATATATATATATATATGTATATATATATATATATATATATATATATATATATATATATATATATATATATATATATATATATATATATATATATATATAGATAGATAGATAGATAGATAGATAGATAGATAGATAGATAGATAGATAGATAGACATATATATATATATATATATATATATATATATATATATCTGTCTGTCTGTCTATAAAATTAATGTAACATTACACAATAGAAGTAAGGGAACTTGTCACATTTAAAAACAACTAGGCCACCTAAGAGTGCTCTGGAGCACTCTTAGATTTTGTTCTTACCTACAAACAAAATCCCAGCTAAGAAAACATTGGTGAATACAAAAATCTCCTTCAAAACTTCGTAAATGGGCCTAAGAACAACATTTGTTCTTAAGAACGGTTGCTGAATGGGGCCCAGTATTCTTATATTTGTCTGCCCCCTTTTTTAACACAAATTATTTGAGATGACTTTATCACTGTTCCCTCCACCAACACCCGAACTCCAACATACTGTTTTAATTTTCGTTTAAGCATTTTCACAATGACACGTCCAATGAAAGTCAAAAATCAGTTTCATAAAATGCCAGTTGTCTCTTTTTGTAACTCTTTTTAAATTCAAAAATATTCTTGCAACTTTTTAAGACTTTATTTATTTATTAATTTATTTATTTATTCATTCATTCATTCATTCATTCATTCATTCATTCATTTATTTATTTATTTTTTTATTAATCAAAAGTCTTTCTTTAGAGAATTCCATGCTTTTACACCAACAAAAGACAAGCATATTTGTTTCAAATGTGTTCGCGCTCCTGGATGTTTAAAATCATACGGCTTCGGTGATTCTCATCTTTAGACGTGAACACGAATAACTTTTGTAAGTCCTTCAGAATAACTTTATTTCTAGCTTTGCACATCACTGATAGAGTATGCAATTCTACAATGTTTTTTAGTTTTAATAATCCTGACCTAATGAAGTGTGGATTTGTGTGGTCTCTATATCCTACTTTAAAAATAATACAAATTGCTCTTTTCTGTAAAAGAAATAAAGGTGTTATGTTGCTGTGATATGTATGTCCCCATATTTCTGCACAATAATTAATAGTAATGACAATATCAAACAAATAGAAGAAGTCTGGAGCTAAAGTTATTGTGCAGAAATGTGGTGAAACAACGACAAATGTGCGCTTCATTCGCTAAATGTGTTACAAAAAACATCAGTTAGAATAATACATAATGTTGGATATAGAGAACATACAAACCCTTTATTTATTAAATCACAATTATTGAAATTCAACGATTTGGTGCATTTGCAAACAGCTACAATGATGTATAAAGCAAACTATAACCTTGTATGTATGTAATGTACAACTATTCTTCTCAACGAAAGAGGAGAAATATAACCTTAGAGGAAAATCTAATTTAAAACATTTGTATGCTCGTACAACACTTAAAATCTTTAGCATATCAGTATGTGGAATTCAATTATGGAATGGATTAATGGAAGAAATCAAACAAAGCACCAATATGATTCAGTTTAAAAGACTGTTCAAACTAAAAGTGTTCACAAAGTACACAGAAGACGAATCTTGAATCCTTTTTTTTTCTTGTTTTTTTTTATTGAGACAAAGATTAGTTATGTATTTAATATTTGCTTGCTTACTATGGTATATTATTTATGTATTATTTATTTGTTCACTGTTCTGTTACAGAGAACAAGGGAATGGGATAAAATTGCTATGGTATGAAAAGGGGTAGGATTAAATCAGCTCTGCTTCTTCCTACTCCTTTTCGGGCGTGCTGCAATGAAACAACTGGCAATATGTGATGCATTACATTGTATCGTATGTGCGTTCCAAATAAACTGAAACTGAACTCAACTGAACTGAAAGTCAGAGAGGAGTTTCTTAAGCACAAAAAATATGACTTAAGTGGTGAAGATGTATTTTCACTTGCATTTAAATTTGATAGAAAGTGAAGTTAAACATATATCAATCATTCATTTGGTTTATTTTTTACCACAAGATAATTGCATGTCAATTTATTTGTGGTCAGTTAATTAAGAGTCCTTCCTTTTGCAGTATATTTTGTTAGTACTTCTTTTTCTAATCAGCCTGACCTAAGCCTAAGGTGTATGTGTTAAATAAACAATCTTTGTGATTAACACATGGTTTCAGATCATTTGAAAAGGCTGTAAACATGCAAGTAGCTTACATATAATTATTGAATGTGATTCAATTTAGGAGCAAGAGTACTAAATCAGTGGTAATATTATTCATTTTGACATGAAAACCTACACAAGTCAGTGTTGAAAATATTAGCTTTTTTGCAGTATTACAGTGGATTGTCACGACAGAGCATGATATGCTGTACAGTACAGTCGTCTACATGTCTACAAAAAGTAATGCAAAGACAATTAATTTTTTTCTTTGCTTGAATTCCAATCCAAAAATAATACGTCACAGTTCCCTCGGAAACGTTGTACTTAACAAACAAGTTCCGCATGTTGTCATTGCCTAGGTAATCATGGCGGGCAATTGTCTTAAAAAAAACATCTTTGTTCATTTAAATGTAAATAACTGAGAAAAATAGTCGCAGTCAAATCATGTTTCTTTTGCAGTGTATTATTAATGATATTGCATGATATGCTGCTGTGTCTCCATTACTACTGCCTGTACTACTACAACACTTGCAGCAGATCTACTTTAATGTTCATCTTTTTACAAGACTTGCATTGCGTACTAAGAATTAAGACAATAATTTAAAACAACAAATGGTTTGTTTGTTTTTACGTCAACCGTAATGAACATGAATGATTGGAAATACATATATTTTGAAACTTGTATTACCACTACTACATAGACTTCGACTTAGACTTAGACTTCCTTTTTATTGTCATTCAAATTTGAACTTTACAGCACAGATAAGAACGAAATTTCGTTACATAAACTCATGGTAATGCAGGATAAAAAAGCAATAAGGTGCATAAATACATGTATATAAATAATATATAAATACATATATAAACTAAATAAATATATATAAATATATATAAATAAATAAATAGATTACTGTTCGGATAAATATATTGCACTTTTCTACATGCGTCCACGTTTATGGATGTATGTTATATTGTCTTTTTTATTCCAGCGAGTTAATCCATTTTGGGGGGAGTTGAGGGGATAATTTAATTATGATGCGTTCAAGAGTCTTACGGCTTGAGGGAAGAAGCTGTTACAGAACCTGCAGGTTCTGCTTTGGAGGCTGCGGAACCTCTTTCTAGAGTCCAGCACTGAAAGCATATTGTTCACAAAACATGCTGAGACAAGTCATTGTTTGATGTAATTACAGATAGTCACAAAAATATGAAAAAAAAAAAAAAAAAAGCTTTTTAGCGCCGCCCTAGTGGCTCCCTGGAACTCTTTCAGAGATGTGTGAAGATGGAAAAAGATGAAGAAAAAATGTAATGTTTTGTTTTTAATATATTTTCTGTAAGAGAACAAACATGACACAAACCTTACTAATTGTTAGAAATCCCACTGTTTACAGCAGGGGTGTCCAAAGTGCGGCCCGGGGGCCATTTGCGGCCCGCAGCTAATTGTTTACCGGCCCGCCACACATTCTGGAAATACTATTGTAAAAATAAAAAAGAACATTAAAAAAAGTGGAATGAGGTGAAATCTAACGAGAAAAAGTTGCAATGTTGACACAAAAGCTGCCATGCAGGCTGTTTTTTTTTTTCTTTTGTCTTTCTTTCTTTTTCTTTTTTTTGCCATTGCTCAAAAAAAAAAAATTAATGACAAAAAATCCATGTTATAATGAATTATTTTCAGGGCTCCAATTACTTCAAATATTTCACTTTACAATGTTTTATGTGGTAAATATTGCATATATTGTGTAGTAGCCATATAAAAACATCAAAGTTTTCTTTGACAAAAGCGCATAAAACAAACAAAATAGTTGTTCCAGCATAAAATCGACAGATATATCTAAAGTAGATCTCGTAACTTAAGTGTTGAAAGTAAAAGAAAAACCTAATAAAAATGTATCACTTTATGAGTGGGGCACCTTTTGGATCCCAAATATATTTAGTGATTTTTTATTTATCTTTTCACTGTGACTACTCAAAAATATGAACTAATTAAAATCAATGGTGTCCTGCATTATTGATCTTTTAGGGCTCTAATTACTAAATACTGCATATTTCAGTTTTACTATAAAAAAAACCCAAGTTTTTTTTTGACAGCAAAAGCCATGCAATTTTTTTTTTAATTTGTATTACTTTATATCAACTTTAAGTTGATATAGACATTTACTGTAAGCTTTAAATAATTAAAAAATAATAATAATCTGACTTATTTTTAACATTTTAATGACTGAGACCATTTATGGTCCCCGGGACCCCTAAAGGTAAAATAAATAAAACATGCTTTAATTTTTCCGTGTGCGGCCCTCAGTGGAAAAAGTTTGGACACCCCTGGT
Organism: Entelurus aequoreus; assembly: GCF_033978785.1. Classification (NCBI taxonomy): domain Eukaryota; kingdom Metazoa; phylum Chordata; class Actinopteri; order Syngnathiformes; family Syngnathidae; genus Entelurus; species Entelurus aequoreus. Next base: position 20,244,580 of record NC_084732.1, read on the forward strand.
TTATAGTAAACATGCTTCACTGTATTTGGTAAGCACCGTTTTGTCCTACTAATTTCAGCGATCTTTGAACTCATCGAAATTTGTTTAGAGATGTTTTTATTGTTATTGTCGTTAATGTACAGGAGGGAAGGGATTCATATGGCCCCATTTCTGTGTGGATCTGGAGTGAGAGGGGCGGGGAGTGTTAATCATTTTGCAATGCAGTCTGCTGAAAATGATGGAAAGCGCCACTCTACACAGCAACTGACACTTTGGTCAAAGTTCTAACCGCCACAAAACACATTTTAAGATTTTCCAGAGGTGCTCATTACGTCAATCGCGATCTACCGGTCGATCGCGGAGGGTGTGTCAGTCGTTCGCCAGCCAGGCATTAAAAAAATAGTCCTAAAAATGAGCGATCATAAATCTTCACTTACTATGACGTCACTTTCATCACTTGATTGACATTCACGGCACGCGAGGGTCTTCTGAGATGACGCTGGCTGCTGCCAGCTCATTAGTAAGAAAAAAATTACCGACAGGAAGGCGAGAAACACTTTTTACTTCAACAGACTCTGGCGCCGTACCTGTCGTCAAAACTCCAAAGACCGACTGCACAGTTCCTGCCTTCACAATAAAAGCTCTGCTTCATCCTGCCTGCGCTAAGAGTCTCAGAAAGCTGGCGTGCACAAGCTAGCAAGCTACGGAGGTTGCGGCTAATGTATTTGTTGTAAAAAGTATACAAAGGAGTATGGAAGATGGACAAATAAGATGACAAAAAGCCACCACTTTCATGTGGCATAGGACAGAAAGGAGGACTTTTTTTCTCCACCATTTGAAAATGCGGACGTTATCAGCACCGCAGTCTGATTCCAATCAAAGCAAGTCATCAGAATCAGGTAATGCACCAACTTATATTCTTGTCTTCATGAAAGAAAGGAATCTATATGTGTTAAACATGCATGTATTATCATTAAACACCCTTAACTTATTAATAATATTAAATATATGTGTTAAACATGCTTGTATTATCTTTAAACACCTTTAACTTGTTAACAATATTAACTATATGTGTTAAACATGCTTGTATTGTCATTAAACACCTTTAACTTGTTAACAATATTAACTATATGTATTAAACATGCTTGTATTATCATTAAACACCTTTAATTTATTAACAATATTAACTATATGTGTTGAACATGCTTGCATTATCATTAAACACCTTTAACTTGTTAACAAAACATATATTTCATAAATAAGTAAATACAAATTATATATATGAATGAGGTAGATCCCCACGACTTGATCAATTGAAAAGTAGCTCGCCTGCAGAAGAAGTGTGAGCACCCCTGAGATATTCATTACTCTACTGCCATCTGGCAGAGAAAGTGAATAGTGCAACAGCCCCAATTTGTCAACGTTTCATGTGTCAGGTAAATCATGACCAACGGGGGCCATATGAATCCCTTTCCTACTGTATTTAACAACTATTTACTTACTCATTTGTTCCATTTATTTATTTACTGATGTATTTATTAATTCATTGTAGTGTTACAGACAGAATGAATAGTCAACCATGCGTTAGAAACTGCTTTGATACGAAAAGGGGTAGGATTAAATACGCTCTGCTTCCTCCTACTCCTTTTTGGACATGTTGTAAAGAGAAACTAACACCCTAGCCATAAGGAATGACTGCACAGTGTGTTTATTAGTGCAACGTAAACATGGTCAACCTTTGAAACATGGCGCCATGTTTGCGAGGCCTAATGTTTTCCTTCATTCTCTCCAACGAGTCATTATTGCTCATCTCTAACCTTTTTCCCTCCCTCCTTTTGTTTGGCAACAGCTGTTAACGTGGATTTCTTTTCTGTTTAGTTTTTTTTTTTTTTTTTTTTTTTGTCTTGCTCTTTTTTCTCGGTCAGCTGTGATTGCTCGGGGCAAAACAGGAGCAGATGGTGTTTTGCTATGCATGAATGGAGCGTTGGAGGAGTTGCATTGAATAGGCCCAACTTTTGAATGGTGTCTACGCAGCACCTGCCTCTTGTAGCGGCTGTGGCACCATGATCTGCGTCGCCCTTACAGGAAAAGAAGAGAGAAAAAAAACGAAACAAGAAAAATACGCACTATCCATATTTATTGACTTTTTCTTTCTTTCTTCGTAATGCGTAAGTGCACATTGGCTTTTGACTTAATTGGATGTGACACAGCATGCTGGTGTAATCTATCACTGCTGCAGCCTCCTGGTACACTTAATCAGTTTTGTCGCCATGGAAACTGTGTAATAGCCTTTTATTAACAGTCGAAGTGAGCTGCATTAAAAGGTAATTTCGGAGTCGGGGGACCCCTCTGGAGAACACAAAACACATAAAATACTGATGGAATCAAATGGATTGTTGTTTTCTTAACCTACAGTGTGCTCGCTTGGAGGCGCTAAGATGAATTGTGTTGTTTTGGTCACCCTTTGGTTGTCATGGCGAGTAGTAGTGAAGTGAACCTGACAAACGTTGTATATTGAATAGATATAATGAATATAACATATTGCTGGGTATTGTGGCCAAACAGCTCAATTTGTCCATCACATGGACAAAGATCAGACCTTCTGGAGGAAAGTTCTGTGGTCAAATGAAACAAAAATTTAACCCAGCATAATGTTTGGAAGAGAAAAGGTGAGGCCTTTAATCCCAGGAACACCATGCGTACCGTCATGCATGGTGGTGATAGTATTATGCTCTGGGCCTGTTTTGCTGCCAATGGAACTGGTGCTTTACAGAGAGTAAATGGGACAATGAAAAAGGAGGATTACCTCCAAATTCTTCAGGACAACCTAAAATCATCAGCCCGGAGGTTGGGTATTTGGCGCAGTTGGGTGTTCTAAAAGGACAATGACCCCAAACACACGTCAAAAGTGGTAAAGGTTTTAAAATGGCCTTCCCAAAGTCCGGACTTAAACGTGTGGACAATGCTGAAGAAACAAGTCCATGTCAGAAAACCAACACATTTAGATGAACTGCACCAATTTTGTCAAGAGGAGTGGTTAAAATTTCAACCAGAAGCTTGCCAGAAGCTTGTGGATGGCTACCAAAAGTGCCTTATTGCAGTGAAACTTGCCAAGGGACATGTAACCAAATATTAACATTGCTGTATGTATACTTTTGACCCAGCAGATTTGGTCACATTTTCAGTAGACCCATAATAAATTCATAAAAGAGCCAAACTTCATGAATGTTTTTTGTGACAAACAAGTATGTGCTCCAATCACTCTGTCACAAAAAACTAAGAGTTGGAGGAATTATTGGAAATTCAAGACAGCCATGACATTATGTTCTTTACAAGTGTATGTAAACTTTTGACCACAACTGTACAAACAGTATATCATAAATAGCGCACATTTTTTTAACTACTTTTTGACCCTCGATCCATTCCACAGCGTGGGGAAATGGAATGGCGTTCAGTTAGTGTTGAGCCACAACCTAGCAAATAGCGAGCAAAAATGCACAAAGAAAAGGAGACATTATGGGAATCTCAGATCCAAAGCCATGACAAGTGGTTCTCCCGACAAGACAAGACTATTTTATCTTTGAACGCCGCGAGGCGACATCGTTGGAGCGAAAGCCTGCAGAGAGGTGGAGCTTTACTTCCGTGTTTGGATTACGGTTGAGGGCGCTGATAACGTAACATGTAGATTGTTACACTTACTGCTTTACTAAAGTGGAATAAAAGCTCAGCAGAAAAGAAAGTTGATAAGCAGGAAGTCTAGAGACTTTCACGTCATCAAAACATGTCAAGACACCACTTCTTATACCAATCACAATATTCGGGCTTCACAATAATAGCGCTGTGTAACAAGTCCGGTGTAACTACCATAATAAAGTGAAAAAATGGTCTTACATTACGATCATGCTTTGTCAAAGATGTTTTGTAATGTAATCTGTGATATTTCTACCTGAATAAGTTTTTTCTGGCAGATTGAAATAAAGTGTATATTCTTTTAGAACCTGTGCTGATTGATAGGGCACAATTACAGAATGTTTAGCAGGCTGAGTATTACATTGTATTAATAAATAGATCATGTTAAAATGAATACCATTAACTGTACAACATGTAATGCACTGATGATCAGAAGCATTTATTCAGGTAGAAAAATTGCAGATTACATTACCATCTTTGGCAATCAAAACAATGCACACTTGGTCTTATTAATGCTTGAAACAGGTATCGAAACATGGTGTAGCCCCTCTCCTCTGAATGCAAGTGCTCCTATAGCAGGAATACAAATTCTGTGTTCCTACAAAATACACAATCTGGCAAGACAGCAACACACTGCAGCTATTTTATAAAATACATAAAAGGCTGTTTATGTCCTTTTGTGTTGCGTTATTTAAAAAAGCATGTTTTGAAAACATTTCATTAAAGAAAACTAATTGTCCGGTCATGCTAATAAAAACTTGAAAATGATCTGTCTTGGGTACACTTATTAATGAGGAAAAATTATATATATCGGCGATTAATCGCAATTAATTTTGAGTTAACTATGAACGAAGTGTGACACAGCGATTAATTATTTTAATCGTTTAACAGCCGTAATTATAAATAAAATGTTACATACACATTGCATATAATATAATTAGAGCTGTCAAATTATGCATTTTTAAAATCAGATCAACACAATAATCACAGTAAATGACTTCCCATCCATCCATCCATTTTCTACCGCTTATTCCCTTCGGGGTCGCGGGGGGCGCTAGAGCCTATCTCAGCTACAATCGGGCGGGCTTGCTTTATCTAATATATATATATCTATATATATATATATAGATATATATATATACACTACCGTTCAAAAGTTTGGGGTCACATTGAAATGTCCTTATTTTTGAAGGAAAAGCACTGTACTTTTCAATGAAGATAACTTTAAACTAGTCTTAACTTTAAAGAAATACACTCTATACATTGCTAATGTGGTAAATGACTATTCTAGCTGCAAATGTCTGGTTTTTGGTGCAATATCTACATAGGTGTATAGAGGCCCATTTCCAGCAACTATCACTCCAGTGTTCTAATGATACAATGTGTTTGCTCATTGGCTCAGAAGGCTAATTGATGATTAGAAAACCCTTGTGCAATCATGTTCACACATCTGAAAACAGTTTAGCTCGTTACAGAAGCTACAAAACTGACCTTCCTTTGAGCAGATTGAGTTTCTGGAGCATCACATTTGTGGGGTCAATTAAACGCTCAAAATGGCCAGAAAAAGATAACTTTCATCTAAAACTCGACAGTCTATTCTTGTTCTTAGAAATTAAGGCTATTCCACAAAATTGTTTGGGTGACCCCAAACTTTTGAACAGTAGTATATATATATATATATATATATATATATATATATATATATATATATATATATATATATATATATATATATATATATATATATATATATATATATATATATTTTATTTTTTATTTTTTTTTTTTTGGACACAAATGCATGTCTATATACAGAATGTCATACACAAACATATTTAAAGTGTTGTACTTGAATGCACTACTTATTGTACATGGTAATTGGGATTTGTTATATATTGTATATATTATATACAAATATAATATATTGTAATATATCAGTATATATTATATACAGTATATATAATATGTAAATATTACATATGTGTTATATTTTATATGGTACATTTTTAGTCTACTTTAAACCTGCATTATCCTTTCCATCCTTACCCTTTCCATCACTTGCTACTGTGTGGAACAATTTCCCTTGTGGATCAATAACGTTTGTCTAAGTCTATTTATTTGCTGTGCATTTAAGAGCATGTGCAGGCAAAATAAATTGTGATTAATCTTCATCTATAAATGAATAGCGCAATATTTTATACATACATTAATGCCCTAAAAATAATACAGTACACGATAGAATCACAATGGGAGTTTGTCCTCATCCTTAAATACAAATGAGTTTTCCGCACAGCTGAAGTTCAAATTCAGACTGACAGTTTTTACATTTCATGTGCAACAAGTGCAAAATACGGCGTGTAACAAATACAGTGGAAACGCCATCACTCTGGTTATACGTCCGACCCCAGCAGCGGGTGCTCTGACAAGAACGAGGCAGTAAAGGGCAAACTAAAGCCCTTTTTTACTGAATGCACACACACAAACGTGGAGGAAAAAAAACTTGCAATCTTGCAGTTAAACGAAGAAAACAAACATTTTGAGTCGCAATATAATATAAACAATGTTATATTGGGGACTTTTTTCGTCCTTTCTAGTAAGCTCCATTTTTGATTGCGGTAATGAGAGAGAGAGAGAGAGAGAGAGAGAGAGGCCTCTTTGTGCTCATTAGCAGCAGGGCACTTCCTCCAGCAAGATGAGGCATATTAGAGCGCTATCAATCAGGACCGTGCATGTTCCCACATGGCAGCTTTGCTCGGCATTATTAGCAAGCCGAGCTAATAAGAGAGTGTCAGAAGAGGTCATCTTATGTGGATATTGTTTAGTCTATGATGGCCTCTGCTCTAATAGACGCCGCGTCTCAGTTCATCTCCACTTGGAACAAATTACACACCTGAACTTGCGGCGTGGCTTCATTTTTATGTTTGTGTCATTGACAAATATTGCGATTAATAGCATTCCAATTAAGAACCCGTATACATGCATGATGCGTGTGTCACGTAAACGCTCTAGTTATGGTACAATTTGTACATCTTTAATGATGACTTGAAGTACGGAGGGTTAAATAAATAGACACATCTTTAAATAATGACATGTTGAATTAATTAAATATAATAGGAAAAAAAAGTGTTATTTAATGTGTCATTCATTTATGTTCTGTAAATGTATTTTCAGTTATTGAATCATTTAATTCATGAATTATTCAATTATTGATTTTACTATTTAAATTATTTAATTAAATATTGATTTCATGATTTAATAATGGCTTTTACATGTCATTATTTATTGAATCATTTAACTAGATATTGATTTCTAAATTAAATTATTTATTTCATGATTTGTTGATTTATTTCATGATCTAATTCTTCTACGATAAAATTCATTATAAGGATTTCATTTTTTTAAAATTATTATTATTTCACGATTTGATCTAATTGTGTCCAAATTTAATTGTCATTTCATAATTAATTTTTTTATTTCATGGTTAAATTATGTGTCATGTTTTATCGTCTTTTCGTGATTTCTTTATCTTATGATTAAATAAAAATGTTCATGACTTTAATGATTATTTCAATCAATCAATCAATGTTTATTTATATAGCCCTAAATCACAAGTGTCTCAAAGGGCTGTACAAGCCACAACGACATCCTCGGTACAGAGCCCACATTTCACGATTTATTATTTCATGACTTATTTATGTATGTCATGTTTTATTTTTTCATTATTTATATTATGTATTAATTGGTGTATTCATGATTTAATTAAGTATTTCATGATTTATTTAAATATTTTACTTTCATATTTAATCATGCCATAGTTTATTATTTGATGATTTGTTTAAATATTTTACTTTCATATTTAATCATGTCATAATTTATTATTTGATGATTTGTTTTTGTTTTCATATTTTAATAAATTATTTCATGGTGAGCTTGGGCAAAGCCTTTGCTGTGACAGATTTTCAGCATCTAGAAGGAAATATATGGTATGACAACAGTAACCAAGGGGGTGTGGCTTAGCGGGCATAATCGGAAGTGTCCCTTGTCCGTAGACATTCGACCGGAGGAGTGGCCTATATTTTAGTGCGGAAATAACTTTAATAAATCCCCCCATTTTAAATTTTATGAATTGAATATTGAAATTATTTTAAATTATTAAATAAGTAAATTTAAGTTTACATTAAACAAAGTGACACATTTAATTGATGTATTTATCACCATCAGAATTAATTAATAATAACTATTAATTTAAAGACAATTTTAAGAAAAACTTGATTTATTATATTGCGTAACACAGCAGCAACACAACCAATTTTGCAATTGTGTTACCCAGCAAAGTGCACCGTCAGCATTAATAGCGCTGATGAGTTCATATAAACAACATTCGGCGAGTGGAAGACACACATGGTTCACTCGTAGTAGCGACATTTTAAGATCGAGTTGGAAAAATAAAATACCTCAGGAGGTTGCCTACAGCCACAGAGGT
>NC_084732.1:20260231-20265231 GCF_033978785.1 Entelurus aequoreus
GCAAAAATGAGTGTTTATCTGTGTGATGACAAATTGAACCGGAAGCAGCATTTTAGCTTTTTCTTTGCGTTGAGCATAACGGTAACAGTCCGTGTGTACTTTCCGTTCATTCTATTTCCAATTCTTAAATGCAGATGAAAAAACTAATTAAACCATTTTTTCTATTTTCATTTCTAAAAAAAAAGTTGGACAAGTTAAAGTACCAATGATAGTCACACACACACTAGGTGTGGCGAAATTATTATCTGCATTTGACCCATCACCCTTGATCATAACTATTGGAGGTGAGGAGAGCAGTGAGCAGCAGCGGTGGCCGCGCCCGGGAATCATTTTTTAGTGATTTAACCACCGATTCCAACCCTTGATGCTGAGTGCCAAACAGGGAGGTAATGGGTCCCATTTTTATAGTCTTTGGTATGACTTTGGTTTGAACTCACAACCTACCGATCTCACTAACCACTATTTAATGAGACTTTTTTAAAACGACAATATGACTCCTGCTGAAAAAAGATGTTAGCGTTATGCTAAAAACAAATATCAAAAGTGGGATTCATATCACTTAATTAAAATTAAAAGTGAATAATAAAAATCTAAATTAATACATCACGATTAATCAAAATTTAAGTTTGATTAATAAAAATCGAGTGATTAATTGCGATAATCAAAATTCAAAAATGTGATTAATCATGCTTTAGCAACATTCGAGTGTGATTAATAGACAAATGAAAGTGTTAATAATAAAAATTCAAATGTGAATAATCGCAATACTCAAAACTTAAAAGTAGGGTTGATCATGATTAATCACAGTTCGAGTATGATTAATCCAAATTCCAAAGTGATGAATCACGATAATCTAAATCTAAGTGTGACCAATCATGATTTATCCAAATTCTAGTGTGATTAATCAAGATCTATACAAATTTAGTGATTGTGATTATTCACAATTAAGATCTATCCAGATTTAGGTGTGATTTAGCGCAATAAACACAATGTGAGTGTGATTATTCACAATTAATGTGTGATAAATCATGATTAATCAAAATTCAAAAGTGCGGAATTCAAAAAATGTAAGTGATTAATCACAATACTAAACTTTTAGTGTGATTTGTGACGATTAACCAAAATTTAAAAATGTGATTAATCACAATGAATTAAAATTCAAGTGTGATGAATCATGAATAATCAAAATGTTACCATGCTCAATCATGATTAATTAAAATTAAAAAAATTGATGTATCACTAATTATCAAAATGTTAGTGTGCTAAATCATGATTAATTAAAATAAAACATGTAAAAGTGTGGTTAATCATGATTAATCCACATTTCAGTATGATTAATCCAAATTCCAAAGTGGTGAATCACAATAATAAAAAATGCAGGTGTGACCAATCATGATTTATCCAAATTCCAGTGTGATTAATCAAGATCTATACAAATGTAGGCGCGATGTAGCGCCATAAACAACACGCGAGTGTGATTATTCACAATTAATGTGTGATAAATCATGATTAATCAAAATTCAAAAGTGCGATATTCTAAAAATACAAGTGATTAATCACAATATTACACTTTTAGTGTGATTTGTGACGATCAACATTTAAAAACGTGATTAATCACAATGAATTAAAAGTCAAGTGTGATGAATCATTATTAATCAAAATGATACTATTTTCAATCATGATTAATTAAAATTTAAAAAAAAATTATGTATCACTAATAATCAAAATGTTTGTGTGTTAAATCATGATTAACTAAAATAAAAAAATTAAAAATGGAGGTTAATCATGATTAATCCAAATTTCAGTATGATTAATCCAAATTCCAAAGTGATGAATCACAATAATCAAAATCCAGGTGTGACCAATCATGATTTATCCAAATTCAAGTGTGACTAATCAAGATCTATCCAAATATAGGCGTGATTTAGCGCAATAAACACAATGTGAGTGTGATTATTAACAATTAATGTTTGATAAATCATGATTAATCAAAATTCAAAAGTGCGAAATTCAAAAAATGTAAGTGATTAATCACAATATTACACTTTTAGTGTCATTTGTGACGATCAATCAAAATTAAAAAACGTGATTAATCATAATAAATTCAAAATGTTACTATGCTCAGTCATGATTAATTAAAATTTAAAAAATTGATGTACCACTAATAATCGAAATGTTAGTGTGCTAAATCATGATTAATTAAAATAAAACATGTAAAAGTGTGGTTGATCATGATTAATCCACATTTCAGTATGATTAATCCAAATTCCAAAGTGGTGAATCACAATAATAAAAAATGCAGGTGTGACCAATCATGATTTATCCAAATTCCAGTGTGATTAATCAAGATCTATACAAATTTAGGCGCGATGTAGCGCCATAAACAACACGCGAGTGTGATTATTCACAATTAATGTGTGATAAATCATGATTAATCAAAATTCAAAAGTGCGAAATTCAAAAAATGTAAGTGATTGATCACAATATTACACTTTTAGTGTGATTTGTGACGATTAATCAAAATTTAAAAACGTGATTAATCACAATGAATTAAAAATCAAGTGTGATGAATCATTATTAATCAAAATGTTACTTTGCTCAGTCATGATTAATTAAAATTTAAAAAATTGATGTATCACTAATTATCAAAATGTTAGTGTGCTAAATCATGATTAATTAAAATCAAAACATTTAAAAGTGTGGTTGATCATGATTAATCCAAATTTTCAGTATGATTAATCCAAATTCCAAAATGATGAATCACAATAATCAAAATCCAGGTGTGACCAATCATGATTGATCCAAATTCAAGTGTGACTAATCAAGATCTATCCAAATTTAGGTGTGATTTAGCGCAATAAACAAAATGTGAGTGGGATTATTCACAATAAATGTATGATAAATCATGATTAACCAAAATTCAAAAGTGTGATATTCAAAAAATGTAAGTGATTAATTACAATATCAAACTTTTATTGTGATTTGTGTAAAATGTGATTAATCACCATGAATTAAAAGTCAAGTGTGATAAATTATGATTAACTAAAATGTTACTATGATCAATCATGATTATTTAAAATTCAAAAATTGTATTTATCACTAATAATCAAGATTCAGGTGTGATTAATCCAACATGTAAAAGTGAATGGTTTGAAAGCCAATGATGTCTGATACAAGGCTAGATTTACAAAACCCAAAACCAGTGAAGTTGGCACGTTGTGTAATTTGTAAATAAAAACAGAATACAATGATTTGCAAATCCTTTTCAACTTTTATATTCAATTGAATAGACTGCAAAGACAAGATATTTAATGTTTGAACGGAGAAACTTTTTTTTTTGTTGCAAATAATCATTAACTTAGAATTTAATGGCAGCAACACATTGCACAAAAGTTGGCAACAGGGGCATTTTTACCACTGTGTTACATGGCCTTTCCTTTTAACAAAACACTCAGGAAACCTTTGGGAACTGATGAGACACATTTTTGAAGCTCTTCGGGTGGAATTATTTCCCATTCTTGCTTGATGTACAGCTTAAGTTTTAGGCTTCATATTGCACCACACATTTTCAATGGGAGACAGGTCTGGACTACAGGCAGGCCAGTCTAGTACCCACACTCTTTTACTATGAAGCCACGCTGTTGTAACACATGGCTTGGCATTGTCTTGCTGAAATAAGCAGGGGCGTCCATGAAAAAGACCATGCTTGGATGGTAACATATGTTGCTCCAAAACCTGTATGTACCTTTCAGCATTAATGGTGCCTTCACAGATGTGTAAGTTACCCATGTCTTGGGCACTAATACACCCCCATACCATCACAGATGCTGGCTTTTCAACTTTGCGCCTTTAACAATCCGGATGGTTCTTTTCCTCTTTGGCCACAACGTCCACAGTTTCTAAAAACAATTTGAAATGTGGACTCGTCAGACCACAGAAAACTTTTCCACTTTGCATCAGTCCAATTTATATGAGCTGGGGGGCAGCCAAGCCACCGGCATTTCTGGGTGTTGTTGATAAATGGCTTTTGCTTTGCATAGGAGAGTTTTAACTTGCACTTACAGGTTTAGCGACCAACTGTAGTTACTGACAGTGGTTTTCTGAAGTGTTCCTGAGCCCATGTGGTGATATCCTTTACACACTGATGACGCTTTTTGATGTGCAGTGATTTATCCAGATTCTCTGAACTTTTTGATGATATTACGGACCGTAGATGGTGAAATCCCTAAATTCCTTGCAATAGCTCGTTGAGAAATGTCGTTCTTAAACTGTTGGACAATTTGCTCACGCATTTGTTCACAAAATGGTGACCCTCGCCCCATCCTTGTTTGAGAATGACCGAGCATTTCATGGAAGCTGCTTTTATACCCAATCATGGCACCCACCTGTTCCCAATTAGCCTGTCCACCTGTGGGATGTTCCAAATAACTGTTTGATGAGCATTCCTCAACTTTCTCAGTCTTTTTTGCCACTTGTGCCAGCTTTTTTGAAACATGTTGCAGGCATCAAATTCCAAATGAGCTAATATTTGCCAAAAATAACAACTTTTACCAGTTCGAACATTAAATATCTTGTCTTTGCAGTCTATTCAATTGAATATAGGTTGAAAAGGATTAGCAAATCATTGTATTTTGTTTTTATTTACCATTTACACAACGTGCCAATTTCACTGGTTTTGGGGTTTTTATAATAAAGAATAGAAAATGGATGGATGGAACTTGGCTGCATTGACTTTCATCAGTCTGTTTATTTCCAGTAGCTAACAAGATCAAAAGTGGAATAACTTCCGGAAAAAAAAAAAAAAGTCTCCCTCGAAATAATAAATATTTTGCAATTGATAGTTTAATCATTCTGAACACACAGAAATATATAATACTTCATACAAAATTATGGCTAGCGTCATATTGTGAAGTGGAATGTCTCTGGGGTCCAAACGTGACGTTTGTCGACTCTTCTCCCGCATGGCGACGTGGATACAAAGAAAGGTGTGAATGTTGCTA
>NC_084732.1:20270231-20310231 GCF_033978785.1 Entelurus aequoreus
ACACCAAAGTTGTTGTTTGTGCATAGTTGAACCACTCGTGAAATATCGTGAAATATCGACCTATGTCGGAAATGACGTAGGTCAAACATCGGTGAGTGCTCTACGAACTAATACCACTTTTCACAATTAGTTCCACGTACCTGCTTCTGCTCCTCCCCGAGACCGTCCCACATGGACGCCACTATCTTGGACACTTCCCCGAACGTGGCGTTGGGGTTCTGGCCCTTGATGGCGGCCTGCGTGTCTCGGAAGAACAGCGCGTAAGCCGACACCGGCTTCTGGGGCTCGTTGGGGTCTTTCTTCTTCTTCTTCTTGGGAGTCTTGGGCTTCTTGGCGGGATCCACGGGCGCCGGGCGCTTTTCGCCGACCACCTGAAACCCATGGACATATTTGCCGATCATGTGGTGAAAACGTGCCGATGCTAACAGTTCATACCTGGCGGGAAATAAGTACTTGATCCCTTGGTAATTTTGTAAGTAGATCCACCATTTTTATAGTTGGTTCATTGCAGGGATATTTCACTAAATTGTTTTGGGGGACACATTTCCAGAAAGCTAAGGACACTCTGACAAAAGACATTTGATTTTGGGCTATTTATTTTGTCAGAGTTGCAGGAATGCTCCGCTTTTTTCTAAAGCCCCACTTAAGACCTTTCAGTTTTTGGTTGACTAGTGGACTAAAGCTGGAGTGTTTTGCCAAAAGTAAGACCACGTTTCCTAGCGCATGAAGCGTCAAACTGACATGATGTCCGCTGTAATATTGGCACGAATATTAGGTCACTAATAGCTATGCTGATAGCAAAGAAGCAAAGAAAGACCAACGGGAGAGTTTTTTTCGAAGGAAGTAGTGTGGTGGCTATTTATTGCTACCGCGCAAATTTCCGATAGCATTTATAATTTTCCCTTGCGCATCGAAAGTCACTTATATCAGTGGTCCCCTACCTTTTTGTAGCTGCGGACCGGTAAATGCTTGAAAATTTGTCCCACGGACCTGGGGGGGGGGGGGGGGGGGGGTAATTTTTTTTTTTTTTTTTTTTTTTTCATAAAGAAATACAATCATGTGTGCTTATGGACTGCATCCCTGCAGACTGTATTGATCTATATTGATATATAATGTATTTATTGTGTTTTTTATGTTGATTTAAAGTTAAAGTTAAAGTACCAATGATTGTCACACACACACTAGGTGTGGTGAAATTTGTCCTCGGCATTTGACCCATCCCCTTGATCACCCCCTGGGAGGTGAGGGGAGCAGTGGGCAGCAGCGAAGCCGCGCCCGGGAATCCTTTTTGGTGATTTAACCCCCAATTCCAACCCTTGATGCTGAGTGCCAAGCAGGGAGGTAATGGGTCCCATTTTTATAGTCTTTGGTATGACCCGGCCGGGGTTTGAACTCACAACATTTAATTTAAAAAAAAAAAAAAAAAAAAAAAAAAAAAAAAATATTTCTTGTACATTGGGGGACCACTGACTTATAGGGATGATGTTTGATAAAAAATTATCGAGTTCGAGCCCGTTATCGAATCCTCTTATCGAACCAATTCCTTATTGATTCTCTTATCGAATCCAGATAGGTTGTTGTGTATGGAAAAAACCCACAATATTTGGTTTAACAAAAGCTCACTTTTATTTTATAAGAAAAAAATAAAATAAAATAAATAAATAAATATTGACTGTTACCCCCCTAGAAAAATAAAATAAATACATATTGACTGTTGTTACCCAAAGTATATTAAGTGGGATTTTTCAGAAAAACAAATATATACAGTAACACAAAAACAACCTGTCTCTGTGATCACTATAGGTGAATAGCCATGCCTTGAGGCGTTTTTTCCGGTCCATTATTTTTGCTGCTTGTGTGACATCACAGGAAATGACGTAGCTCAGTCATTAGACTGAGCTACGTCATTTCCTGTGATGTCCCACAGGGCATTTCTTGTGGGACGGGATTCGTTCCCAGGGATTCGAATAAAGAACCAAATCTTTAGTGGGCTCGATAACGGGAACCGGTTCTCAAAAAAGGGATTCGAATCCATGGAATCTGTTCTTTTCTTATCGACCGGTTCTTTTCTTATCGAACAACCGGGAGAACCGGTTTCGAACATCATCCCTAGTCACTTACTAGTTCAGCAAGAACAGAGCCAAAGCAGCATCGACCGAAAATCCCTCCTCCCCTTTGAACTCACGCCAGCGAGTGAAAGCCAAATTATTGGAAACTCAAGACAGCCATGACATTATGTTCTTTACAAGCGTATGTAAACTTTTGACCACGACTGTAAATAGTCATGAAAATAAAGAAAAGGCATTGAAATGAAAAGGTGTGTGCACACTTTTGGCCTGTACTGTACATGACGACTTCTGACTATTTCCTTACCCTGTGGCCGTCGTCCTGTTCGTCTTCGTTGATAGAGCTGGAAGGCGACGGCGTGGCCGACTTGCTGGCCGGCGGCGACGGCGAGGTGTGGGCGATGCTGTGTCCGCCCATGCTCAGGTTCAGCTGCGCGTTGAGATGCGACTGGTTGATGGTGGTCAGCTGATTCCGCGAGATCAACCCGTTGGGGCCGCTCATGTTGGCGATGGACTTCATCAGCATGGCCGGGTTGGCCGTGTACTGGCGGAGGTGGGCCGGTCCGACGCTCTGTCAGGATGAAACCAAAGCATCGTTAATATGCTAACGCTGTATTGATCCCGTCGACTTGGATGTTGCACTCGAACGACGCTGCACGTCTTTTTAAGGGGATATGGGGTCATGCGGATTGTTGTGCGGCCGGCTTATACCCTATTTTTCGGAGTATAAGTCGCACCGGAGTATAAGTCGCACCTGCCGAAAATGCATAATAAAGAAGGAAAAAAACATATATAAGACGCACTGGAGTATAAGTCGCATTTTTTGGGGAAATTTATTTGATAAAACCCAACACCAAGAATAGACATTTGAAAGGCAATTTAAATAAATAAAGAATAGTGAACAACAGGCTGAATAAGTGTACGTTATATGAGGCATAAATAACCAACTGAGAACGTGCCTGGTATGTTAACGTAACATATTATGGTAAGAGTCATTCAAATAACTATAACATATAGAACACGCTATACGTTTACCAAACAATCTGTCACTCCTAATCGCTAAATCCCATGAAATCTTATACGTCTAGTCCAGGGATGTCCAAAGTGCGGCCCGGGGCCCATTTGCGGCCCGCAGGTCATTTTTTAATGGCCCCACAGCCCATTTTAAAATATGATTAAACAAATTTAAAACATAAAAAGTGGTATGAAAGACCAAACAGGTGAAATGTAACAAGAAAATGTTGCAATGTTTACTTTAATAACACAAAGCTGCCATGCAGGCTGTTTCTTTCTTTAAAAAATAATAATGAATCAAAATCAATGTTGTTATGAATTATTGACCTATCCAAGGCTCCAATAACGTCACATTAAATATTGCACTTTGAGATATTTTTTTGGGAAAATGTTGCATATTTTGTGTTTGCCATATAAAAAATTGAGCTTTTTTTTTTTTTTTTTTTTTTTAAAGATAAATAATGATAAATGGGTTATACTTGTGTAGCGCTTTTCTACCTTCAAGGTACTCAAAGCGCTTTGACAGTATTTCCACATTCACCCATTCACACACACATTCACACACTGATGGAGGGAGCTGCCATGCAAGACGCTACCAGCACCCATCAGGAGCAAGGGTGAAGTGTCTTGCCCAAGGACACAACGGACGTGACTAGGATGGTAGAAGGTGGGGATTGAACCCCAGTAACCAGCAACCCTCCGATTGCTGGCACGGCCACTCTACCAACTTCGCCACGCCGTAACAAACAAACAAAAAACATAAACAACAATACAACGTATAATTGACGGATGGATCTGAAGTTGATCTCGAGATTATTGTGTTAAAAGTAAACAGTAAAGAAAATGTATAATTTATTTTTTAACACTTGAATGAGTAGGACCCTTTTGGTTCCCCCATAATTTTTGTGTGATTTGTTTTTAAGTGTCATTGCTCAAAAAATAATAATGAATTAAAATCAATGGTGTTATGAGTTATTGACCTTTTTAAGGCTCCAATTATTATATAATCTGAAATATTCCTCTTAAAAATTTTATTGGGTGAAAATATTGCATATTTTGTGTTTTTTCCATAAAAATAACAGGGTTTTCTTTGACAAAAAGAGCATACGACTTAAATCTTTAAAAACGTTACATTGACAGATAGACCTAATGTTGATCTAGAGATAATAATACTGAATAATGACACATTTTAAATATTTTTGGGACCAAAACCCTTTGGGGTCCCCGGGATCAAGCCTGAGTGGAGACCTTAATGTATATTTTTTATACATATATTGTATTGGTTTTTAAAATAAAAAAATATCAAAATGGCCCCCGCTTGCTTTGATTTTTCAGTGTGCGGCCCTCAGTGGAAAAAGTTTGGACACCCCTGGTCTAGTCTCTTACGTGAATGAGCTAAATATTATTATTTGATATTTTACGGTAATGTGTTAATAATTTCACACATAAGTCGCTCCTGAGTATAAGTCACACCCCGGCCAAACTATGAAAAAAACTGCAGACTTATAGTCCGAAAAATACGGTAGACATCTTGAATACAAGCCATGGTGAATTATTTTGACTCCAGACACTGACACATACACACTTGACCCATTTGCCATTTTCTTTGTGTATGAACATTTGTAACATTCAGAAGATGTTTTTAACTATAAAAAACTACAAAACAATTGTTCTTACCAATTAGTACCTGTTTGTGTGTATTAAGTCCTGAAAATTGAAAATCAAACCATGGAGTCATGGCGGAGATATTGATGAGCCGTTTGAAATTTGAGTCACTGGCAATGTATTTGTCCCTGGTTACATCAACGGATATATCCATATATGGTAAAAGGTTCCACAAAGAACTTTGCGCGAGTACGCCACCGTAGTCCGACATTGTTGTCAACAAGCTCCTCCTTTTTTTTTTTTTGTCCTGTCCAGCTTTTCAGGCAAATCATATAGTTGATGTAGATGCCCATATCAAGCTCCTTCTTTTTCGCTATCCTCTTGTTGTGGGCCAGACTGGCTCGTACATGCACATGCATCCTGCGCTGTTGCCATTTCTAATACAAAGTAGCTTATAGTTCTAACTTATATCTGTCAGTAGACTCCATATTTAAGGGCTAAAAACTACAACACAGTGCATCCTGTAGAGATGGTCAGAAAGCGGCTTAAAGATGGTCTGTAAAACATAACCTATGCAACATTTTGAGCAAAGAACCACCATTAAAGGCCTACTGAAACCCACTACTACCGACCACACAGTCTGATAGTTTATATATCAATGATGAAATCTTAACATTGCAACACATGCGGGTTAACTTATAAAGTGCAATTTTAAATTTCCCGCTAAACTTCCGGTTGAAAACGTTTCGATATGATGACGTATGCGCGTGACGTCACTAGTTAAACGGAAGTATTGGTACCCCATTGAATCCAATACAAAAAAGCTCTGTTTTCATCTCAAAATTCCACAGTATTCTGGACATCTGTGTTGGTGAATCTTTTGCAATTTGTTTAATGAACAATGAAGACTGCAAAGAAGAAAGCTGTAGGTGGGATCGGTGTATTAGCGGCTGGCTGTAGCAACACAACCAGGAGGACTTTGACTTGGATAGCAGACGCGCTAGCTGACGCTAGCCGCCGACCGCACGGATGATCGGGTGAAGTCCTTCGTCCTTCCGTCGATCTCTGGAACGCAGGTGAGCACGGGTGTTGATGAGCAGATGAGGGCTGGCGTAGGTGGAGCGCTAATGTTTTTATCATAGCTCTGTGAGATCCCGTTGCTAAGTTAGCTTCAATGGCGTCGTTAGCAACAGCATTGTTAAGCTTCGCCAAGCTGGGAATTATTAACCGTGTAGTTACATGTCCATGGTTTAATAGTATTGTTGATCTTCTGTCTATCCTTCCAGTCAGGGGTTTATTTCTTTTGTTTCTATCTGCATTTGAGCCCGATGCTATCACGTTAGCTCAGTAGCTAAAGAGCTTCGCCGATGTATTGTCGTGAGATAAAAGTCACTGTGAATGTCCATTTCGCTTTCTCGACTCTCATTTTCAAGAGGATGTAGTATCCGAGGTGGTTTAAAATACAAATCCGTGATCCACAATAGAAAAAGGAGAAGGTGTGGAATCCAATGAACCAGCTTGTACCTAAGGTACGGTCAGAGCGAAAAAAGATACGTCCTGCACTGCACTGTAGTCCTTCACTCTCACTTTCCTCATCCACAAATCTTTCATCCTCGCTCAAATTAATGGGGTAATCGTCGCTTTCTCGGTCCGAATCTCTCTCGCTGCATTGTAAACAATGGGAAAATGTGAGGTGTCTTTCCTCCGGTGACATCACGCTACTTCCGGTAAAGGCAAGGCTTTTTTTTTTTATCAGCGACCTTTATCGTAGTTGTTCTCTACTAAATCCTTTCAGCAAAAATATGGCAATATCGCGAAATGATCAAGTATGACACATAGAATGGATCTGCTATCCCCGTTTAAATAAAAAAAATTCATTTCTGTAGGCCTTTACATGTTATGTAGACCACAAATTAGCGTTTTAAATGTAGGAAAAAAAATATCATAATTTGACCCCTTTAAGCTCATGACGCAGTTAGTTGAATGACTGGACACGTTCTTGTATGCTTCTACCTCGAAGACTTTGTATCTGAGTAATTTTGAACTATATGTAGTTGATACCTGTTTGTGTTGACGAATGTCGTGTTTCAGACTGCAATATTGTTGGAGTATGTACTCTTATTACATGTTTATTAACTTGTGTGCTATTGTCTGTGTACAGTGCATCCGGAAAGTATTCACAGCGTTTCTATTTTCCACATTTTGTTATGTTACAGCTAGAGATGTCCGATAATATCGGACTGCCGATATTATCGGCCGGATAAATGCTTTAAAATGTTATATCGGAAATTATGGGTATCGGTTTCAAAAAGTAAAATTTATGACTTTTTAAAACGCCGCTGTACGGAGTGGTACACGGACGTAGGGAGAAGTACAGAGTGCCAGTAAACCTTAAAGGCACTGCCTTTGCGTGCCGGCCCAATCACATAATATCTACGGCTTTTCACACACACAAGTGAATGCAATGCATACTTGCTCAACAGCCATACAGGTTACACTGAGGGTGGCCGTATGAACAACTTTAACACTGTTTCAAATATGCACCACACTGTGAACCCACACCAAACAAGAATGAAAAACACATTTCGGGAGAACATCCGCACCGTAACACAACATAAACACAACAGAACAAATACCCAGAACCCTTTGCAACACTAACTCTTCCGGGACGCTACAATATACACCCCCCGCTACCCCCTAAAACTCCGCCGCCCCCAATCCCGCCCACCTCAACCTCCTCATGCTCTCTCAGGGAGAGCATGTCCTAAATTCCAAGCTGCTGTTTTGAAGCATGTTAAAAAAAATAATGCACGTTGTGACTTCAATAATAAATATGGCAGTGCCATGTTGGCATTTTTTTCCATAACTTGAGTTGATTTATTTTGTAAAACCTTGTTACATTGTTTAATGCATCCAGCGGGGCATCACAACAAAATTAGGCACAATAATGTGTTAATTCCACGACTGTATATATCGGTATCGGTTGATATCGGAATCGGTAATTAAGAGTTGGACAATATCGGATATCGGCAAAAAAGCCATTATCGGACATCTCTAGTTACAGCCTTATTCCAAAATGGAATAAATGCTTATTTTTTTTTAAATTATACACACAAATCCCCATTGACAATGTGAAAATATTTTATTTTTAAAACATTTTGCAAATGTATTAAAAAAACAAACTAAAACAGCCTTTGCGCAAAACTTTGTTGATGCACCTCTGGCAGCAATTACGGCCTCAAGTCTTTTTGAATACAAGGTCACACTCTTGGCACACCTATCTTTGGACAGTTTTTCCCATTCCTCTTTGCAACACCTCACAAGCTCCATCAAGTTGGATTGCAAGCGTTGGTTTTCATCCGGGATGTCTCTCTACATTGCTGCATTCATTTTTCCCTCTATCCTGACTAGTCTCCCAGAAAACCATTCCCACAGCATGATGCTGTCACCACCATGCTTCACTGTATGGATGGTATTGGCCTGGTGATGAGCCGTGCCTGGTTTCCTCCAAACTTCTGGCATCCACACCAACGAGTTCAGTCTTTGTCTCGTCAAACCAGAGAATGTTGTTTCTAATGGTCTGAGAGTATTTCAGGTGCATTTGGGCTAACTTTTTACTCAGAAATGGCTTCCGTCTGGCCATTGTACCGTACAGGCCATTTTGGTGGTTTGCTGCAGAGATGGTTGTCCTTCTGGAAGGTTCTCTCCTCTCTCCACAGAGGAATGCTGTAGCTCTGACAGAGTGACCATTGGGTTCTTGGTTGCCTCCCTGACTAGATAATTGCAGCAATGTACAGAGACATCTTGGATTTATTTTTAATAAAATTAGAAAGAAAAAAAAAAAACATTTTCAGATTGTCTTTATGGCGTATTGTGTGTAGATTTTTGAGGAATTTATTCCAAATTGTGCCCAGTAACTATTGTGTAGCTCCTTTAAGCCTGCCATGTTTACATTTTGTAAAATACTTGACTAAAATACAAGAAAATACAGTGCGTTCTTATTGGAGGACATTCAGATGTTAACTGTCTGTCCAGCTTTGCACAAGTAAACAGGACTGCTTGTATCGGAGATTTTATATGCAAGCCTATCTTTTTATCTTTCGATAATTTCGGACCTATATCCAATATCAATATCAATATTATGTAGCAGGGCTGTGTTCTGGGGCTAATATCATCTACTGCAATATAGTGAAAGAGGGCATTAGAGGCAGGGCGACTTTCAGTATTAGCTTCTTTATCCGTCCTTGAACAATACACAAGCCTCTACATCAGGGGTGTCCAAAGTGCGGCCCGCAGCTAATTGTTTACCGGCCCGCCACACATTCTGCAAAAATTGCAAAATTGATAATATTGCAAAAATAAAAATAAAAACATTTAAAAAAAGTGGAATGAGGTGAAATCTAACAAGAAAAAGTTGCAATGTTGACACAAAGCTGCCATGCAGGCTGTTTTTTTCTTTCTTTTGTCTTTGTTTATTGTTCTTTTTTTTTGCCATTGCTAAAAAAAAAAAAAATACTAAAAATCTATGTTATAATGAATTATTACTTAAAAAATATCACTTTAAAATGTTTTATGTGGAAAAAATATTGCATATATTGTGTGGTTGCCATATAAAAACATCAAAGTTTTATTCGACAAAAGAGCATAAAACAGACAAAATAATAGTTAAAACGTAAAATCGACAGATATATCTGAAGTTGATCTCGTAATTTAAGTGTTAAAAGTAAAAAAAACTAATAAAAATGTATCACTTTATGAGTGGGGGACCTTTTGGATCCCGAATATATTTAGTAGGATTTTATTTAACTTTTCACTGTGATTACTCAAAAATATTAAATAATTAAAATCAATGGTGTCCTGCATTATTGATCTTTTAAGGATCTAATACTAAACGCTGCATATTTCAGTTTTACTATAAAAAACAAAGTTGTCTTTGACAGCAAAAGGCATAAAACCTTTTTTTTTTTTTTTACTTTATATCAACCTGAAGTTGATATAGAGATTTACTGTAAGCGTTAAATAAAAAATAATAATAATTTGACTTATTTTTAACATTTTAATGACTGAGACCCTTTATGGTCCCCGGTAGCCCTAAAGGTTACAAAAAAAAAAAAGCATCCATATATTTTGTTAAGGTTTGAAAATGAAAAATATCAAAATGGCCCCCGCATGCTTAAATTTTTCCGTGTGCGGCCCTCAGTGGAAAAAGTTTGGACACCCCTGCTCTACCTAGTGCTCAAACTAATCAACAGGCTGCCTGTTTAGTACATAACAATGGCGGTGTAGAGGAGAGATTGACAGGAGTGGAAAAAAACCCAAAGACAATAACCAAAAATAAAAATGTATAATCCAGTGATGGTATGCAGAATGCTGGTGCAAGCACCTCACCCAGTGGTTTGTTCAGGGAAATAAATAAATATTATCATCTTCTCGGTAGAATTTCAATTCAGGCCGGGCGTCTCCAAATGGGGTCGTGACAGAAAATAATTGCAAACCACTGCTCTGTAATAACTCCATGAATCAATTCCCAAAAGGTTTTTTACACTTTGCAAAACTCTTCTCGAAATTAAACCTCGAGTAGTCTACAGCAAAGTGGAGAAGGCACACCTTAGAACAGTGGTTCTTAACCTGGGTTCGGTCGAACCCTAGGGATTCGGTGAGTCGGCCTCAGGGGTTTCAGCAGAGCCTCCGCCGCAGCGGTCAAGACACACCAGACTCATGAATTGATTAACGTGGACCCCGACTTAATTAAACAAGTTGAAAAACTTATTGGGGTGTTACCATTTAATGGTCAATTGTACGGAATACGTACTGTACTGTGCAATCTACTAATAAAAGTTTCATTCGATCAATCAATCGTGTGAATAAAAACTTCTCCCTATCGGCGTATCTGTACTGTAAAGTTACAATTTGAATGACAATAAAAAAGAAGTGTAAGTCTAAGTATTATGGATACCCCCAAACAATGTTCCCTCTAATTTTCCATCTGATTTGCAGGTGTGTCATTTGTTGTGAGTTCATGCACTGTGTTGGTTTTGTTCTTTGAACAAGGTGATGTGCATGCACGGTTTATTTTCTGCACTAATAAAAAAAAACATATAACTTTGTATTGAATTTGAAAAAAAACAAAAAAAAAACATTTAATTTTTCACTAAAGAAGGGTTCGGTGAATGTGCATATGAAACTGGTGGGGTTCGGTACCTCCAACAAGGTTAAGAACCACTGCCTTAGAAGGAGCGTTTGGTTTCTAAATGTTCTTGATGGAGTTGCATTTCCTTCTAACAATAATAATATTTGGAAGAAGAAAACATCTGGATCTTGAAAGGATGGTTCTCTTCCAAGAGATTACGTTTCGGGTTTATATGAGTACTATAAAGGGTATTCGCTTTTTAAAAAGTATTTAGGACATTTAGTTTAAAACAGAGTCTAAGTGAGATTCATACGTTTTTGAAAGAGCTGAGAAACAAAGCTTCCTTCAAAGTGTATTTGTGAAGGACGATTGCATTTCATGATGTGAACAATAGGTTCTAGAAAAAATAAGTGGCTATGAATTGACTCGTCTAGTAGGAGGCATTCAATTCTTTGACAGGTCCTCCAAAATGAACATTTGCTTCTTGAAATAGGCTTCAAATGGAGCCTTAATGTCAAGATGTAACAACTCTCTGGTTCTTGAACCACTCTTCTTGAAAGAACATTTGTTTGCTCAGAAAGTACTCTAAAAGGAACTTTTTAAAAGGCTTAAGGGACACTTTGATCTTGAAAGGGATTTCAAACCACTTGTTTCTGGACAACTCTTCTTGAAGGAACATTTTTGTTTAATTTAAAACGTCTACAAAGGAGCCTCTGAAAGACTGGGCAGATTAGTTTTCCTTGAAAGAGACTTCAAAGTCTTTTGGAAAGGAGAACTTGTTCTTGAGCGATTCTGCTTGAAGGAACATTTGCTTGCCCAGAAAGTCCTCAAGAGGAACTTCTGAAAGTCTTAACGGAACATTCGTTTCATCAAAGAGACTTAAAGAGGATTAATAAAGTCTTTCATGAGGAACAATGTGTTTTAGACGACTCTTCTTGACGGAACAGTTGGTTCCTAAAAAAAGTCTTCAAAATAACCTTTGAAAGTCTTTAAGGAACGTTGCTCCAAAAGGAATATCAATCAATCAATCAATCAATGTTTATTTATATAGCCCTAAATCACAAGTGTCTCAAAGGGCTGCACAAGCCACAACGACATCCTCGGTACAGAGCCCACATACGGGCAAGGAAAAACTCACCCCAGTGGGACGTCAATGTGAATGACTATGAGAAACCTTGGAGAGGACCGCATATGTGGGTAACCCCCCCCCCCCCCCCCCCTCTAGGGGAGACCGAAAGCAATGGATGTCGAGTGGGTCTGACATAATATTGTGAAAGTCCAGTCCACAGTGGATCCAACACATCAGCGAAAAATATTAGTCTTTTATAAAGAACAACGTGTTTAAGACGACTCTTCTTAACGGAACATTTAGTTCCGGAAAAAGTCTTCAGAAGAACCTTTGAAAGTCTTTAAGGAACATTGCTCCAAAAGGAATATTAGTCTTTTATAAGGAACAACGTGTTTTAGACGACTCTTCTTAACGGAACATTTAGTTCTGGAAAAAGTCTTCAGAAGAACCTTTGAAAGTCTTTAAGGAACATTGCTCCAAAACTAGTATTAGTCCTTTATAAGGAACAACTGGTTTTCAGTGTTTCCCATAAACTGCCAAGATACCTGTGGCGGTGGGGGCGTGGCTATGGGCGTGGCTATGGGTGTGGTCATCATGACATCATCGAGTAATTTGCATAATTTACTACAATGATATGATTTTCTCTAAAAAGGCTAAAAAAATGTATACTTACTAATTAATAATAACAGTTTTGTTTTAAACGTCCATCCATCCATCCATCCATCCATCCATCCATCCATTTTACAATATAATTACAACACTTTACAGATTTGAACAATAAGTTATTCACTGAAATATATTTATTAATCGTTGTTCTTAGAAAAAATATATCTTATAAAATATAAAAGCTAAAATGTCTCTTAAAGCTCTGCCCCTTTAATTAGTGCATACTAAATAATTTAACTTTAGCCTACTACGACAACCATATTATTTACCAGCAACATAAAGTGAAACAGAGGCAGAGGTGTCCTGCCACAGTCAGTAACAAATAAACAGAAAACAGTAGTGGTCAAATACAAATAAGGCAACAAGAGAAGTATCCTACACTTCTCTTTTGTAAAGTAAATCTGAACAGCCTATATGGGCATCTACATCAACTATATGATTTGCCTGAGAAGCTGGACAGGACAAAAAAAAAAAAAAAAAAATCTATTTGCGGCGGACGTAATTCTTTCGTGGCGGGCCGCCACAAATAAATGAATGTGTGGGAAACACTGTGTTTTAGATGACTCTTCATGAAGGAACAGTTGGTTTCTGAAAAAGTCTTCAAAATAACCTCTGAAAGTCTTTAAGGAACATTGCTCTAAAAGGATTATTAGTCTTTTATAAGAAACAACGTGTTTTAGATGACTCTTCTTGAAGGAACATTCGGTTCCTGAAAAAGTCTTCAAAAGAACTTTTGAAAGTCTTTAAGGAACATTGCTCCAATAGAAACATTAGTCTTTTATAAGGAACATGTTTTAGATTACTCTTCACAAAGGAACAGTTGCTTCCTGAAAAAGTCTTTAAAATAACCTTTGAAAGTCTTTAAGGAACATTGCTCCAAAAGGAATATTACTATTTTATAAGGAACAATGTGTTTAAGACGACTCTTCTTGAAGGAACAGTTGCTTCCTGAAAAAGTCTTTAAAATAACCTTTGAAAGTCTTTAAGGAACATTGCTCCAAAAGCAATATTAGTCTTTTATAAGGAACAACGTGTTTTAGTCGACTCTTGAAGGAACATTTATTTCCTGAAAAAGTCTTCAAAATAACCTTTGAAAGTCTTTACGGAACATTGCTCCAAAAGGAATATTAGTCTTTTATAAGGAACAATGTGTTTTAAATGAGTCTTCTTGAATGAATATTTTGATTCCTGAAAATGTCTTCAAAAAACCTCTGAAATTCTTAAAGGAACATTGCTCCAAAAGAACATTAGTCTTTTATAAGGAACAACGTGTTTTAAAGTGACTCTTCTTGAAGCAACAGTTGTTTCCTGAAAAAGTCTTCAAAGAAACCTCTGAAAGTCTTTAAGTAACATTGTTCCAAAATCAATATTACTGTTTTATAAGGAACAACGAGTTTTATACGACTCTTCTTGAAGGAATATCTAATTGTTCGCTGAGAAAGACTACAAAACATCTTGAAAAAAAACCTCAAAGACAGGAACACTTTGTTCTTGAGCAGCTCATCCTAAAGGAATAACTGGTTGTTGAAAGAGTCCACTAGAAGGCAAATTGATTTGCACTGATTGCATTTGGGATGAAATAGCAAGGCTCTCTGTGATGTTCGACTGAGCAGAGAGCTAACATGGAAGAGAGAAGATGTGAACAGCACAGAAAAAAAGTGATGTGTTTCCTGTGAGTGAATCCATCTGATATTCAGAGGCACAAACTCAATTTTCCCTTAAATCAACACATCATAAACCAACGCATGAGGCTTTATTGAACACGCTTTGGAAGAATATTGTAACACCTTTTAAGGACTAGGACATATTGGATGTGTTGACCACCAGAATCTGGTATCATGAATACAATCTTTGGGGTGATGCAGTCAAGGTGCATTCCAATAATGAGTTTGACTTCCACCAGATGACAATTTTCATACCCGCCTGTTTTCAATGCTTCATTACTGGAAACCTGATGGCTTGCAGTAAAAAGAAAAAAGAAAAAATAGATGCACGCTGATTTCATTAGG
Source organism: Entelurus aequoreus (assembly GCF_033978785.1). Taxonomy (NCBI): domain Eukaryota; kingdom Metazoa; phylum Chordata; class Actinopteri; order Syngnathiformes; family Syngnathidae; genus Entelurus; species Entelurus aequoreus. Next base: position 20,284,791 of record NC_084732.1, read on the forward strand.
CCATCTGCATGAGACATTTTGCTATTTGTCTGGTGGTATATGCTGATTTTCTCATAATGCTCCATAAACAGTATATATATATATATTTATATATATATATATATATATATATATATATATATATATATATATATATATATATATATATATATATATATATATATATATATATATATATATATATATACACACACACACATATATACATATATATATATATATATATATATATATATATATATATATATATATATATATACAGTATATGTATACATATATATATATATATACACACTACCGTTCAAAAGTTTGGGGTCACATTGAAATGTCCTTATTTTTTAAGGAAAAGCACTGTACTTTTCAATGAAGATAACTTTAAACTAGTCTTAACTTTAAATAAATACACTCTATACATTGCTAATGTGGTAAATGACTATTCTAGCTGCAAATGTCTGGTTTTTGGTGCACTATCTACATAGGTGTATAGAGGCCCATTTCCAGCAACTATCACTCCAGTGTTCTAATGGTACAATGTGTTTGCTCATTGGCTCAGAAGGCTAATTGATGATTAGAAAACCCTTGTGCAATCATGTTCACACATCTGGAAACAGTTTAGCTCGTTACAGAAGCTACAAAACTGACCTTCCTTTGAGCAGATTGAGTTTCTGGAGCATCACATTTGTGGGGTCAATTAAACGCTTAAAATGGCCAGAAAAAGAGAACTTTCATCTGAAACTCGACAGTCTATTCTTGTTCTTAGAAATGAAGGCTATTCCACAAAATTGTTTGGGTGACCCCAAACTTTTGAACGGTAGTGTATATATATATATATATATATATATATATATATATATATATATATATATATATATATATATATATATATATATATATATATATATATATATATATATATATATATATATATATATATATATACATACATACATATGGTAACACTTTGGTATGGGGAACACATATTCACCATTAATTAATTGCTTATTAACATGCAAATTAGTAACATATTGGCTCTTAATTAGTCATTATCAAGTACTTATTAATTATGCATGGCCCTATTATACAACCAGTAAGCCATTAACTAAGAGTCTTCCCTCAATAACCTCAGAATTATTGCTTATTAGCAACCCTAACCCTAACCCTAAAATGTTCCCCTAGTGTCCAAATAATTCTATATTAAGTTTTTGTTACTTTAATAAGAAACTAATTACTGGTCAATATGTTCCCCATACTAAGGTCTTACCATATATACATACATACATACATACATACATATATATATATATATATATATATATACCGTATTTCCTTGAATAGCCGCAGGGGCGTTAATTAATTTAAAACCTCCTGTCACTCCGGCGTTTACCGGAAACCTGCGGGATGGCCGTGCATGCGGTAATTATTTTAAAACCTCTTCTCACTCCGGCGTTTACCAAAAGGAATGCGGTAAATTTAGGCGTGCGCTTTGAGTGTGATGTAAGCATACCATCATGAAAAGCACATTTAATAAAAAAAAAACGTTATTATGGTCTTACCTGTACTTATAAATGGAGTCCATTTGCAGCTCCTTCTGACCAAAAGCATCGATAACTTGGTTATAGAAGTCTTCCTTATTTTCTTTCTTCAGTTTTAAAAGTCTCTCTGTCTCGATGGAGATATTCCTTTAATTATTACCTCCTGCTTCGATTGAAAGTCCAGTTTAGAAAACTGTTTTATTTTAGATACCGGTATGTAATCCTCCATGTTAAAAGTAAAAGTTCAGGCGAGAGAAAAAAAAAAAAAAAATCTCTTGCTGCGTGTTGTCACTTCTTCTGCAGTACCGGAAGTCGCAAGAAGGATCACTAGCGCAGCAGCGCCCTCTACCACCAGGAGGTTTAATGACTCATACAGTATTTGACACACGCAGCTACGATATATTAATAAAACATAGCTGCTTACTGTTGTTTTTAGCATACTGTTCATACATTCAATAGCTTGGACCTTAAATCCTACTGAATAGCTCTTTATCTTTTTTCCTTTGTGCGATTGCAAACTACTGAAAGCAGCTTCCTCCATTTTGAAAATGAGGACAGGTAAAGCGTCACTCGTGACGTAACGAATTTGACCCGGCAGATGTTCTAGCCATATGCTAAATATTTTGCGAAACGAGTTTGACCCGGCGAAAATTATAGACATGCGATAATAAAATTAATATTTTGCGAAACGAATTTGATCCGGCGTTAATAATGAACCGGCGATAAGGCCAAGCATGCGTTAATTATTTTGAGAAACGAGTTTGACCCGGCAGTAATTCTAGACGTGCGAATACTATATTCCCTGCGCCAATTCAAGGAAATACGGTATATATATATATATATATATATATATATATATATATATATATATATTCCCTGCGCCAATTCAAGGAAATACGGTATATATATATATATATATATATGTATATATATATATATATATATACATATATCTTTCTTTTTCTTTTTTGATGTTACCATCTGAACATGATGAAAGGTGGCCCCAAATGACCAAATAGTTTAGTATGTAGTGCTGATATTTGGGTATAAAAAATTAAAAATATTTCTCTTATTTTGAATTACTGTGTGTTGTTAGTTAATGTACAGTATACACCGTTTTAAAGATGATACTTTCTAGGCATTAGCAATTCAGTATGATTTGTTTGTGTGGGCTGTGTTTTTACTCAGGGGCGCTACGCCGATAAGGAGTTTCATTCATACTTCATCAGTTTAATATTGTTCTACAAATGTACAAAAAAAGGCTTCCCAGCTAAAAAGAAACTTTAAAAAATTGACACCCACAACATTGTGTTGTCAAAATGATTAGTTCTACCCAGACTACCTCGGTTCTTGAAGGTTTTTTTTTTGCATTATCCATCCATCCATTTTCTATACCATTTATTGTTCCTTTGCATTGATATTATTATTAAGTACACATTATGGTTTTCTATCTAAAAAGACATCTAGATATGTCTCGTAACCCCAATGTTGTAAACAAATTCACTATATAGTACACAGTATTAAAGATGATGCTACTGTGTCATTTCGGGCTGTTAGCATTCCAGTATCCTCTCCACAATGTTGTGTGGTTAGTGTTTGGGTTCTGGTAAGCTACGCAAAATTGTAGTTCCTGCTGTTTCTCTGCATTATTATTTTTTTAATTATTTTCTAAACCAAGGATGTCAAACTCAAGGCCCGCAAAAACCTGGAAATGATATGTGTCAATAAAGTACTTAATATTTTCTCACTAAATGTAATGGATTTTTTTCATTTCGACAGAAAAAATATATGCGTTGCTTAAAATTGCATGCCTTTTTAAACTTTAATAGTATCCATTATTGCGACAAATATTACAGTCTATTATCATACTTTCCAAACATGTTTTTGTCTAAATAAAAATAAAAACTTAAATATCTGCTTGACTTATGATTTTACAGCAAACTACCCATCAAATTAATAAAAATGACAATACCTTTACGGTGTTCTTTACAGGACATTACTGTAAATTGAAAAAAACTACCATTTTTTGGCGTTACAATTCTGTCGACTGAGCTGCCATGTTTTCTACTGTAAAATCTTGTTTTAACGTTGTATTACTTTAAATGGAAAAACGATACATTTGTTTTTACGGTAAAAAAAAACTGGCAGCTAAGTTGCCGAAGTAAAAAACAAACTTGTACTGTTTTTCCATTAACAATATAATGTTGTAAAAACCAACGTAAATTTAATAGTAAAATTTTGGCAATTAAGCTGCCAGCTTTTTCCGTAAAAAACCCCCAAAAAAACAGTGGTAGTGTTTCTATATGTACCGTAAAATGTAAGAAAAAAACAAAACACGATTTTACAGTATCATTTTGTAAATGTAATGTTTTTTACTGTATATTCGACTGTCTACTTTAAAAAAAAAAAAAAAAAAAAAAAAAAATTAATTAAAATTAAAAAAATTTTATATATATATATATATATATATATATATATATATATATATATATATATATATATATATATATATATAATTATTAATGAAATCCAGAGGAAAATTCATTAAAAGAGGCCCTCTGATGGCAGCCATAACTGCGATGTGGCCCTCAATGAAAACGAGTTTGACATCCCTGTTCTAAACAAATAATTAGTACCAACTTAAAAATGCAATTGCGTTATGTAGGTGTGCCCGTGTACACACCACAATGTTGTTTGGTCAGTGTTTCTGTTCTTACAGCTTTGCAGTTTAAGACGTTTCTCTGGCATTATTATTGCTTATTATTATTTTTTAAATGGGTTACTAAATATTTAACAAATAAAAAAATAAAAAAACTTTTACAATGTGTAAAAATAGTGTCCGGCCAATAGCCTTCCAGTGCTGCTCCACTATGTTGTGTGGTCAATGTTTATGTTGTGGGAAATTACGCAACTTAATATTGTTCTCTGCTAAAAAAAAATTCAAATGGAAGATATTACATTGCACAGAAACTCCACAATGTTGTGTAATCAACTTTTTATAATCCAGGAAGCTCACGTTACGACATTTCTTTGCGTTATGCGTTTTTATACCCACAAAAAATGTTTCCTATGTGAAACATGATGTGACATTATGAAAACATTTCGGCCTTTAACTTGCCGTTGCCATTCCACAAGGTTGTGTGGTCAGTGTTCATGGCAAAAGCTACATAACTTAGTTCTACAGTATACAGCCTACTTCATTTTTCGTTTTACTGTTTGTCTGCATTTATATAATCTTATTATTAATTTTAACTGACTATGAATGTTGCAACGCACCTTCCGCCAGTTTTATTGTCCACTGATCCTAGTAACAACAAAAGGGTGCATCAGCCCTTTTGCAAGGTGTTTGATTGGAATCAAGGCGCAATGATAACAGCTACTAATGACGCACTTGTCAAAGAATCATCTTGTTGCCTTGAGTGAGAGCGAATGCAAAAAGCTGTCACACTCGCACCCGCCTCATTTGCATTTTGATTGCGGCATTGTCGGCACTCGCTCTGGATATTTTGATAGTCATCGTAAATCTGCAAATAAGTCCTTATCGGGAGCTCACAGCCGGCCAGATGTGCTTTGAGCTGTAATCTATCTAATCAATACATGGTCATTCTGTTTGTATTTTGTTCTTTCGCAGGGCAACAGTCACAGTTAATATTGCGAGCATGCTTGGCAAACATATGCAACGAGTCACTTGAAATAGTTCCACTTGGACGACGTATTATGTTGCAGGCATGTGGAAAAAAGGGGAACATTTCTATCAGCACAATTTTGAAAATCAAGACTACATTACCTGCAATTTCTAGACAAAATTTTTACCTTTAGATTTATTCTCATCTCCCAACCTCTTAAGTTAAAGTTAAAGTACCAACGATTGTCACACACACGCTAGGTGTGGTGAAATGTGTCCTCTGCATTTGACCCATCCCCTTGTTCACCCCCTGGGAGGTGAAGGGAGCAGTGAGCAGCAGCATTGGCCGCGCTCGGGAATCATTTTTGGTGATTTAACCCCCAATTCCAACCCTTGATACTGAGTGCCAAGCAGGGAGGTAATGGGTCCCATTTTTATAGTCTTTGGTATGACTCGGCCTGGGTTTGAACTCACGACCTACCGATCTCAGGGCGGACACTCTGACCTGTCCCACGTAACTAGTATGTTTAGCTTTTTAAAGTTGGTAAATTACTAACATAACTATCATTGAAAATATAATGTCAAATTCTACAACATGCATGCAAAGAACTTGGAAAATGTTTCCCATTTGTCAACTCTCTTCTGTAGCCACACTCTCTCCGGAAATATACAACGGTCACGTCAAAAATATACCTTCTCGCTGGCTACTAGGGTTGTACGGTATACCGATATTAGTATAATAACGCGATACTAATGAATCATATTTGGTGTTATACCGCCTCTAAAAAGTACCGGTCCCCCACCCATTGGCGTCGTCACGCTTTAAGACACGGTTAGCTATGACTATCCATAGTCTGGTAACTCCTAAATCATTAATCCTTGTCTCCATGGAGACAAGTCAAGTACATTTACTTCAAGAATCATCCCTGCAGGACCCCTTGGATCTCGACCTCCCGCTTGGACACGGACCTTTTGACGCCTCTCTATCGCCCCCGAGCATACCCTTCCCCTTTTGGACTTTCCTCTCGCTCAACACTCCGTTAACACTCAACAGCTAATCTCCACACATAGTCGCACACCATACACACTGTTGGATTTAGTCACACTCCATTCCCTTGTTTATTTAATATGATTATTTGTTATTTATATATATAGAGCACATATATATAAATAAATAGACCTAAATACTATGAGGGGCCGTTAGGGACATTATTCAGAATTACCTCTTTCATACACTACTGAAATGCTCTCACATAAACAACTGAAATGTTTTTCTCTCACACACACTACTGAAACACTCTTATACACACTACTGAAACACTCTTATACACACTACTGAAATGCTCTCACATAAACAACTGAAATGTTTTTCTCTCACACACTACTGAAACACTCTTATACACACTACTGAAATATTAGTATACACACTACTGAAATGCTCTCACATAAACAACTGAAATATTTTTCTCTCACACACACTACTGAAACACTCTTATACACACTACTGAAACACTCTTATACACACTACTGAAATGCTCTCACATAAACAACAGAAATGTTTTTCTCTCACACACACTACTGAAACACTCTTATACACACTACTGAAATGCTCTCACATAAACTGAAATGTTTTTTTTCTCACACACACTACTGAAACACTCTTATACACACTACTGAAACACTCTTATACACACTACTGAAATGCTCTCACATAAACAACTGAAATGTTTTTCTCTCACACACACTACTGAAATGCTCTCACATAAACAACTGAAATGTTTTTCTCTCACACACACTACTGAAACACTCTTATACACACTACTGAAACACTCTTATACACACTACTGAAATGCTCTCACATAAACAACTGAAATGTTTTTCTCTCACACACACTACTGAAACACTCTTATACACACACTACTGAAATGCTCTCACATACACTACTGAAATGCTCTCACATACACTACTGAAATGCTCTCACATACACTACTGAAAAGCTCTCACATATACTACTGAAATGCTCTCACAAGACCCCATAGAGGAGCCTCCACTGCTGGATGCACTTTAACGTCATGCCCAGGACACGACACAACCCTAGAATGCGGTAATGAATGCCATTAATAAATAATAACTTGTTTTTTTTTTTAAACTGGCTCATATTAGCTTGAGCTCTTTCGGTATTCTGTTCCATAATTCCGAGCCACGTATTGACACAGTTAAAAAGTTCCTGGTGGGTTTCATGCGTGACAAATGAAACAGCTGCATGTCACTTGCAGGTGACACCCGGCTGCCGTCAAATATATTGAAAAATCCAAAATTTGGGCGGCGGTAGAGAGTCTTAAGAGTTTATGAACAGCGGCGTGGCGTGCTAAGCTGTAAGAGCACTGAAAAGAATGTTAACAAGTTCAATTTCCATTCAATCAACGGCAGAGCTCTTGGAAATGTTCCATGGCAGGAGAGGGCTAAAAATCATCTATATGGTAATTATGAGCATGAATCCCCACAGTAACTTTCGCCAGCATGAAAGGTCAGTCCTATTAAAGATAGTTTATCAGCGCCCTGCACATATTCCTTTACTGGGCTTCTAAACAGCTACAACATTTTTATTTTTCACACACACACACACACACACACCTACTTCATCCCGTTTTTTCCATTTGCAGCTTAAGCCAAATTAGAAAAACATTGGAACTGTGAATGTTGGTAAAGGCTATAATAGCATGAAGATTAAGTGTTTTGCAAACACTAGCTTCTCTCTGCATCCATTATGTCCACCTTTAACCTCTCAACTCCAGTACAAATCTCTCATTCTCTCCTCCTCCTGATGCATGATGGATATTTAAAAAAAACACGCATTGTATTTTAAGGGCATGCCAGTGAGAGGCAAATTGCAGAATCCATCACACAAGAAGGTCAGGCCGGCGTGAGGCTTCATTACAAGTATTGCATGGCCGCATGAATATCTTTCATTTCTGACCGAGCCCACGTGTCACTCAAGCTCTTCGTCAAGGGGGGGAGAAGAAGAAAAAAAAAAAGGGTTGGGTTAAAAAAAAAAAAAAATCCACTCTGTTAAATTGATGTACAGCTCTTGTCAGTGCTTCACGGCTTGGAGGGTTTGATGTGATGCTTTCTGCAATGAGCGGTGAAGAGTGACACTATTATATTGTCGACAAGACATCAAATCGCAAGAAAACAGACAAAAGCAACTTTCATTTTAAACCTTTTATAGGGTAAGTAACCATATTCGGGTGGTTAAACATAATAAAAGAAAATTAGATCGGCTCGAATAGTACATACCGTTTTTTTCGGAGTATAAGTCGCTCCGGAGTATAAGTCGCACCGGCCGAAAATGCATAATAAAGAAGGAAAAAAACATATACAAGTCGCACTGGAGTATAAGTCGCATTTTGGGGGGAAATGTATTTGATAAAACCCAACACCAAGAATAGACATTTGAAAGGCAATTTAATATAAATAAAGAATAGTGAACAACAGGCTGAATAAGTGTATGTTATATGACGCATAAATAACCAACTGAGAACGTGCCTGGTATGTTAACGTAACATATTATGGTAAGAGTCATTCAAATAACTATAACATTTCGAACAAGCTATACGTTTACCAAACAATCTGTCACTCCTAATCGCTAAATCCCATGAAATCTTATACGTCTAGTCTCTTACGTGAATGAGCTAAATAATATTATTTGATATTTTACGGTAATGTGTTAATAATTTCACACATAAGTCGCTCCCGAGTATAAGTCGCACCCCCGGCCAAACTATGAAAAAAACTGCGACTTATAGTCCGAAAAATACGGTAATTGCCTTTATAGGATAATAACAAACTTAAACTACCACCATTACCACTACTACTAATAATAATAAGCAGGATAATTAAATACATTGTGTTTCATTTATATATACTGTATACCGGTATTAGTATAGTACCGCGATACTAATGAATCATGTTCGGTACTATACCGCCTCTGAAAAGTACCGGTCCTCCACCCCCCCGTCGTCGTCACGTCGTGATATTGCTGGTTTATGAGCAGACGAGCATGTTCGGCAGCGCACAATCACAGAGTGCTTACAAGCAGACACAGTGTGTAGACAGAAAAGGGAGAACGGACGCATTTTGGATTAAAAACTGACGATAAAGGTGAAGTTATAACACTGAAACACCCTCAGGAAGAGGTGCTTTAAGACATGGCTAGCTAGTTAGCGGCTAAAGTTCAGCCGCAGTCATCAGTGTTTTAGCTACTTCTAAATCACTAATCCTCGCCTCCATGGCGACGAATAAAGTAAGTTTCTTACAAGTATCATCCCTGCAGGATGAGGAATAGCTAAACATGCTTCACTACACACTGTAGCTCAGCGGCGTCAAAATGTAAACAAACGCCATGGGTGGATCCACACCAGACATCCACTGTAATGATACCAAGTACAGGAGCGTATCTAGTCAATACTACTATGATTACGTCGATATTTTTTGGCATCACAACGTCTTCTTTCATTAAAAAAAAATGTATATTATGATTATAAACTCAGGAAATATGTCCCTGGACACATTACGAATTTGAACGACTTGGTATCAGATTGATACCTACATTTGTGGTATCATCCAAGACTAATGTAAAGTATCAAACAACAGAAGAGTAAGTGATTATTACATTTTAACAGAAGTGTAGATAGAACATGTTAAAAGAGAAAGTAAGCAGATATTAACAGTAAATGAACAAGTAGATTAATAATTCATTTTCTACCACTTGTCCTTAATAATGTTGACAAAATAATAGAATGGAAAATGACACAATATGTTACTGCATACGTCAGCAGACTAAATTAGGAGCCTTTCTTTGCTTACTTACTACTGAAAGACAAGTTTTCTTGTATGTTCACTATTTTATTTAAGGACAAACTTACAATGAGAAACATATGTTTAATGTACCGTAAGATTTTTTGTTCAACTGAAGCCAATATTGCAATTTTTTGTGGTCCCCTTTATTTAGAAAAGTATCGAAATACATTTTGCTACCAGTACCGGTATCAAAATATTGGTCTCGGATCAACACTAGTTTCACTATAACATGCTTTAGCATTTAAAGGGGAACTGTACTTCGTTCACAATAATTATGAAAGCCATGATGACGGATGGATTTTTTTTTAATGCATTCGAAATATTAAATACTTGTAAATAAAAGTCAGCTTACAGCAGAGCCAATGGCAGGTCCTCTATTGTGCATATAAAGCCCTTGAAAAGACATCCAAACACCTCCATTAGGGTTTTATATACATCATGTAAGTATATATGTAATTTAGATAGACAATTTTAATAACATTTAATATTTACAGTACAGGCGAAAAGTTTGGACACACCTTTTGGATTAATCGAAGCAAAAGAATATAAATCTAAGCTTTTTTTTCCTCATCAAATAATCGTTGCAGTTCTTTTTCTTTGCAAATAAATGAATTGGTTCAATTACATTATATACATTAAAATAAGATTAATACAATTAATTAAAATGTATTCAGATGTTTCCACAAGGACAGCATTACAGAAAATGACTATGACTTGTGCTTCTGAAACAAGCTTTACGATACATACAATGACGTTACTGCCAGCTGTGACAGACTTCAGCCTCCCTTTGACCCTGAACGGGACGAGCGGTCAAATGGATGGACATGGTATTAAATGGAGTCAGGCTGTATCCCCGGAATTACAACACAACTACCGTATGTTTGAAATCCAATAATACAAGGGAAAATACAGACGGAGCCAATTTATCTGTGTCCTTTGCACACGCCAGGACACACCCAGAATGCAGCGAAGGCACCAGGTGTTTTTGGAAATAAGACGAGACCCTCGCTGTGTGGGGGCCACGGGGAGGTGGGGGTGCATGCTGGGAGACAAAAATGAAGAGTTGTTAGAAGAGCAGATGAAATAAATTGACCCTGCATCAGTGGACAATTTGCTCGACATACAGTACAGGCCAAACGTTTGGACACACCTTCTCATTTCAATGTGTTTTCTTTATTTCCATGACTATTTACATTGTAGATTGTCACTGAAGGCATCAACACTATGAATGAACACATGTGGAGGTATGTATTTATCAAAAAAAGGTGAAATAACTGAAAACATGTTTTATATTTTAGTTTCTTCAAAATAGCCACCCTTTGCTCCGATTAATGCTTTGCACACTCTTGGCATTCTCTCGATGAGCTTCTAGAGGTAGTCACCCGAAATGGCTTTCACTTCACAGGTGTCATAGTTTTGATGCCTTCAGTGACAATCTACAATGTAAATAGTCATGAAAATAAAGAAAAGTGAGTTTAAACCTTATGGACTGTACTGTATATCAGGGGGCCCCAACCTTTTTTGCACCAGGGACCGGTTTAATGTCGGCATTATTTTCACGGACCGGCCTTCCATGTGTGGCAGATAAATATAGCAAATAAGTGCATGAAAAATGAATACATGAAAAAACTAATTAGTGGGAGCCCCTGGCCTCTTCCCTTTGCAAAACAGCTCTCCATATACTTTTGTTTTTTTACTCGTTTTTGCTAGTAGTAGGCTTTTTTGTGGCTTTAGTATCTGATGGGTTGTAGGTGATACATCACATTCAAGGACAAAAGCATGGATATATAATCAAGCTAGAAACACTTGCCATTAGTTCCAATATATTTCTGTGGATTTTTATTTCCATTTTTTATTTGCAATATTTCATATGTACAGTAGATACACTAATGTTAGCTTTTTTTGGTCCAACTTTCCATGCGTAAATACATCTGTTATTGCTGACTACTTGTATAATAGTGCAATAACACCAGCACTTTAACTTACCAGGCCAAACAAGATGTGTATTTTCGACCTTCAGCACAATTATTATATGCAACAATTTAGCACTTTTCCATCAGTCTTATGCACTTTAACTACTATGGTCACTTTGTTCCTGATCTGCCCTGATCTTAGGTCATCAACCTGCTGCGGACTGCAGACGGAACCTAGCTTTTGGCTACGATTTGGCACCTTTAGATTGTATATGTTTATTCATGTGCATTGTCCCATGTGACAAAAATGTAACACATATAGCAAATGGTGACTTCGTATCAGGAGTTGTATTATACACCTATGAACAAGCTTATTGGTGTGTCTGGTGAGACTGGCGAAAGTTAAGTATGAGGAAATGCGGTCGGTTATAAATTATTTAATGTCTCTGTGCGGCCCGGTAGCAAATGTGTCACGGACCGGTGCCGGTCCCCGGACCGGTGGTTGGGGGTCTGTGCTGTATATAACAGTGTTTTTCAACCACTGTCAACCACGGGAGACTATGTAATTTCACCTAATTGGGTTAAAAATATTTTTTGCACACAAGTAATTATAATCTGTAAAAAATGTGCTTTTGTTGAGTGTCTGTACTGTCTAGAGCTCGGCAGAATAACCATGTTATACTCTTCCATATCAGTAGGTGGCAGCAGGTAGCTAATTGCTTTGTAGATGTCGGGAACATGTTGTGTCATGATCACAATAAGCACACGACAGCGGGAGGCAGTGTGCAGGTAAAAAGGTATCTTATGCTTAAACTACAGATAAACAAATGGCAAGTGCTGCTAAGAAAAGGCATTGAAGCTTAGGGATGGCTATGCAAAACGAAATTAAAACTGAACTGGCTGCAAAGTAAACAAACCACAAAATGCTGGACGACAGCAAAGACTTACAGCGTGTGGAGCAGACGGCGTCCACAAAGTACATCCGTACATGACATGACAATCAACAATGTCCACACAAAGAAGGAAAGCGTCCGCACAACTTAAGTAGTCTGGATTGCGAAAACAGAGCAGGTGTGGAGAATAGCGCTCAAGGAAGACATGAAACTGAAACAGGAAAATACCAACAAAACAGGAAAATACGCCAAAATAGGAGCACAAGACAAGAACTAAAACACCACACACAGGAAAACACTAAAAAACTCCAAATAAGTCACGGCGTGATGTGACAGGTCGTGACAGTACACCTACTTTGAGTCAAGAGCTATAGTGATGCATGCTTGGTTATGTCATGATCCGTGGTCCTGGTTATGTTTTCGTTATGTTCAGTTAGTTTAACTCCATCCAATAGTTTCTGTTTTTTGTGCACGCTTGTTTATTTTGGGTTGCCATGGTGGCATATGATTTTCATCTGCCGCTGGTGTTCGGACGCTCACCTGGCTCTAATCAAGAGACTATTCAAACCGCCTTTGCCAGTCAGTCGGCCTGGCGTCATTGCTCGTTTCAGGTCTGATTCTATCGTTATGCTAGTTATTGGTTTCATGCCACAGTTTCATGTTGTTCTATGCCATAGTTCATGTTAGTTGTTTCATGCCACAGTTTCATAGTTGTTCCATGCCATAGTTAGGTTAGTTGTTTGTTTCTTGCTATGCTATAGTTTATGCTAGTTGTTTGCTTCACGCTATTGTCACGCAACCCTCTACGTAAGTCTTGTTTATTTCATGCCACAGTTAAGAGAGTTTTTGCCTTTTATTTTGTAGTTAGATTAATAAATATGTTCCTACTTGCTACCCTTGTCCGGAAAAGTTTGTTTGCATCCCGGGAGAACAAACTTCGCAGTAAGCTGCGAAAACCCCGTTACGACAGGTTATGGTTTAAATTCATATCCAACAATTGCGAGAACGACTTTTTATTGTCACTATCAGCTACTGAGTTTAGTTTTTTAATGATTTCTGCTTGTGGCGTGGGATTTTTTTCACTGATAAAAAAATGTGCCTTGGCTCAAAAAAGGTTGAAAAACACTATACCACACCATTATAACAAGGAGGTAATGGCTGGCTGGCGATCGACTGACACACCTGATCTAAAGGTTCGTAGATCGAAAAGGTTGCAAATAGAGGCGTCCGTAAATCGAGGTTCCACTGAGTATTTTTGTTCCATACCGAACCACAAGTGTGAGCACAAACAAGGAGCGCAGGAAGGCATCTTGATGAAAAATGGAATTGTAACATTGCACCTCTCATTTGTTTCCCCCCCTGCAGCCACAACAACAACAACAACAACAACAACAAACAGCGGCAAATGTAATCATGTATATAAGCTTGTCATCGCTTTATCAGCGCCCGGGCAACAATGACAAAACACACCTCTCGCTGCCTCATAAATCACGGGAGCACGGCTCTTATCTCCTTTCAAAGTTCCCCCTCAGAGATAAAAACACAGGTGAAAGGAGTGGCGACGACATCGTTGCCATACTTTTGGGGGAATCAATCCCATTCGGAGGAGGGAGGCGGAGTGAAGGAGCACAATGTGCGCTGGCCGATAACAACCTGCCTTCTCAAGCGCACTCCAATCAAGACACATGAGCCATGCAAATGGTCTTAAAAGAGGAATAATGTCGGGGAATCAAATCTAATCCTCCAGCAAGTCGTGAGAACGGTCCGGAATGTAATTGTGTCAAGGTTCCTCCAGATGTAGGAGGCTTAACTGACCGTGAAATGAAAATTCTTTAGGCAGGAGCCCTTGTGGGGGGGTTCGCTTACTGTACGCAACGTGGATGTTTTAAAAGCTGCAATTATCTCGCCGGGCCCCGCGGGCACGGAGGCCGTAAAAAGTTTATAGTCCTCCCCCCCCTCCGTATGGAATGTAAATAAATACAGCGAGACATGGAAAAAAATATGACTCAGGCGTCAAACTGAACTTGGAGTTCAAAGCATCATCACATGAGAAATCTCACTAAGTCTCTATAGGCCGATGAGTGTTTTGCTTTCTATTTGGCTTTTGTTTAGCATAATGCCAGCAGTGATGACAAAGTGCGATGATAACGAGTGACGTCTTGATCCCGATAATAGCCAAGCGGATCTTTACCGCACGTAAGACCCTTGAACGCATCATAATAATCCCCTCAATTCCCCCCAAAAATGAATTAAATGGCTGGAATATAAAGACAATATAACATACATGCATAATTGTGGATGCATATACAAAAGTGCAATATATGTATCTGTACAGTAATCTATTTACAAACCCTGTTTCCATATGAGTTGGGAAATTGTGTTGGATGTAAATATAAACGGAATACAATGATTTGCAAATCATTGTATTCCGTTTATATTTACATCTAACACAATTTCCCAACTCATATGGAAACGGGGTTTGTATTTATATCTGCACATTATTGATTTTTGATCCTGCACTACCATGAGCTAATGCAACAACATTTCGTTCTTATCTGTACTGTAAAGTTCAAATTTGAATGACAATAAAAAGGAAGTCTAAGTCTAAGTCTAAGTCTAAGTTGTGTCCTGATAAGACCATGCTAATCGCTAAGCCTGAGCTCTTAAAATGTAAAACAAGGGTAAGCAGTGTAACGATACCAACTATAGCAGTGTTACTTAACCATAGGGCCCCGGCAAAAATGTGTTTCTCAGAGCTGGTGTGTACGGGCCGCGGCGGTACTCAGTTGTAATACCCTTTTCCACCACTTGTGGCTGTAATGACAAGATCAAACCGATTTAGTTTTGTTTGAGAAGTTTTTTAAGCGCAAAAATTAGGGTGAAGCTGTGTTTTCATTTGCACTTTAATTTTAATGACAGTTTAATTAAGAAACTTTTTTTTTTTTTTTTCATTTAATTTTTATTGACATCCAGCATCAGACATTCCGATCCATTACATCATATTTGCATACATCATATATCTATTGTCTGCCCTAAATGTCAAAATATTTTTTTGTTTACATCCCAACGATACCACCCCCCACACCCCCCAAAAAAGAAAAAAAACAGCAAGAAGACAAAACAAAAATTATATTTACAGATAAATCAATTAAATAAATAAAAGAAAAAAATAATAAAAAATAATAAAAATAATAATCAGAAATAAAATAAAAGAATATAAACAGATAGTAAATAATAATTTAAAAAAAATATAGACATATAAGGAGTAATCTTTTTATTTTTTTTATTTTTATTTTTTTTTAAACAGTACACTCACTAATTCGAGAAAATAAAATCAGGCTTACGGGGCGTGACATAATTGACCCAGTTTTCCCAGTATGAAATACATGTCTCCAATTTATAATTAATAAAAGCCGTTATCTTCTCCGTTTGATATATGTCCATTGTGATTTACATCCATTGCTTCAAAGAATCATATTCATTATTATTTTAGTTGATTTATTTCAGCAAAATATAATTATTTGTACATTCATTTTTCGTACTTATTTTTTCCAATAAGCCTGACCGAGGCCTTAAGGTTTAAGGCAGGGGTCTCAAACTCAATTTACCTGGGGGCCACTGGATGCAGAAACTGGGTGAGGCTGGGCCGCAAGAAAAGATTTCTTAAAAAAAATCTAACATGCACTTTTTAATGAATTCACCTCCTTTGAATGGCTTTCCCGCCCTAGCAACCATCTCACTCACCATGTAGCTAGCTTTGACTGCTGCATCGCTCTTTTCGCTTGCTTTCTTGACGAAATCTTGTTGCCTCAGTAGACTGGTTTTAAAATTTGCAACCCGGTTCACTCCCCTAGTATTTTGCATACTCCTCAGCATGTCTAGTTGTATAATGACGTTTCAAATTGTATTCCTTGTGCAACGCAACTTTCTCTGTATCAACTACAGAAAAGAGCTATAAGGATTATTCATAAAGTAGATTACTTAAAACACACTAACATATTATTTATTAATTCTGGTTTATTGAAACTACAGGAGCTAGTAAAGTTACAGACATTATGTGTCATGTTTAAGGCTAAAAGTAAAACATTACCAGCAAATTTACAAAAAATGTTTGTCATCACTTCTGAGAATGAAGAGCATAGAAGAAAAGGTCATTTCAATTCTTGACGAAATCTTGTTGCCTCAGTAGACTGGTTTTAAAATTTGCAACCCGGTTCACTCCCCTAGTATTTTGCATACTCCTCAGCATGTCTAGTTGTATAATGACGTTTCAAATTGTATTCCTTGTGCAACGCAACTTTCTCTGTATCAACTACAGAAAAGAGCTATAAGGATTATTCATAAAGTAGATTACTTAAAACACACTAACATATTATTTATTAATTCGGGTTTATTGAAACTACAGGAGCTAGTAAAGTTACAGACATTATGTGTCATGTTTAAGGCTAAAAGTAAAACATTACCAGCAAATTTACAAAAAATGTTTGTCATCACTTCTGAGAATGAAGAGCATAGAAGAAAAGGTCATTTCAAACATCAGTATTCAAGGACAACTTTAAAACAAATGTGTATATCAGTGGTGGGGGTTAAACTATGGAATTCTCTTTACAAGAGATAAAAGATTGTAAAAATATATTCCAATTGAAAAAATATATAAGGACAGAACAATGAGATCATATGGACAGCCATAACTGTTTACATTTTGCTTTATATTTATTATTTTACTTATTTTTTGCCTAGTTTTGTATTTGTTTTGTATCATCCTGTGAGGTGTATACTACTTATTTTGTTTTTTTTGTTCGTTTTGTACATCATGAAGTTTTGCACTTCTTGTGTTTTTTTGTTTGTTTTCGTTATATTTGGATGTAATTGTTTGTTTATATGATATCATTAAGTAAGACTACGTACTATGTTGAAGGGGGCAGAAAAATATAAGATTTTTCTTCATCCTGCTCCTTCTCAGGCATTGGTGTGTAAATGTATAATTTAAAAATTGAGGTATAATTGTCTATCGATCAAAGATGCACATCAATGAAGGAGATAAATAAAAATGAAATGAAATGAAATAAGACACGTCGGGGTGCCCCTGTGAAAGAAATATTGCATCAAAAATCGTCTCTGTCTGGAGCCAACGGGAGGAGGGTGGGGGGTGGAGTTTACAGTTACGGTAGCACAATTAGCCCCGAACGGGTTAACATCACCACGTCTGTATCAGCGCTGGGGTCCAGTGCACCACACTTTTGTATTGTCGCTCGCTCCTTCGGCGGAGTGCTCGTCTTCCCCGCCCGGACTGTTTACAACGGGGGCGGGAGCGAGCAGGCGGGCGAGGGAGGGAGGCAGGGAGGGAGGAAGGAAGAGCGTGTGTCATAGAAAAGCGGCAAAATGTTTCTCTGCTTGCATTACGCAAGTGACATCAATGCATACTTGCCAACCTTGAGACCTCCAAATTCGGGAGATGGGGGGGGTTGAGTTGGGCGGGGTTAGGGGTAGCGGGGGTGTTTTTGTAGCCCGGAAGAGTTAGGGCTGCAAAGGATTCTGGGTATTTGTTCTGTTGTGTTTATGTTGTGTTTAGGTGCGGATGTTCTCCCGAAATGTGTTTGTCATTCTTGTTTGGTGTGGGTTCACAGTGTGGCGCATATTTGTAACAGTGTTAAAATATAAATAAAATAAAATATGACCACCCTCAGTGTGACATGTATGGCTGTTCCTCAAGTATGTCTTGCAATAACCTGCGTGTGTCTCTAGAAGCCTCATACAACATGTGTCTGGGCTGGCACGCTGTTAGTATGGAGAAAAAGATGATGCGGTGACAGATTCTAGAGGACACTGATGACAGTGCCATCACGGCACGCCCTCGATATTGTCGAGAGCCTCATATCACAACGTGATTGGTAGATTTCTTCAGCTCCGCACACAACGCTGTCAAGCGCCATTCATTTAAAACTCGCGGGCCGCACTAACATTAAACTTTCATATTAAGGTGGGGGCCGCAAAATAACGTCTCCCGGGCCACAATTGGCCCGCGGGCCGCGTGTTTGAGACCCCTGGTTTAAGGGGTAAATAAATAGATATAAAATTCGGAGTCCTCCGCGACCCTGGGAGGGTCAAGCACTAGAAAATGGACGGATGGATTGAGTTGTTTTTTGAGTGGGCCCCGGGCCTTTCTGGAGTGGAAAAGTTGGGCCCTGAAGTCAAAAAGGCTAACAACCCCTGAACTACAGTTATTAGATCAATATTTTTACCATTAAAAAACGTTTTTTGTCATTGTTGTTATCGTTCACAAACTCAGGAAATAAGTCCCAAGATACAGTAAGGTTTTAAGGGGGAAACCAAATGGTTTAAATGGGTGTCAATGGAAAGTTTTGTTCAGGTATTACACTATAATTTACTCATTATGTACTCATATGTAGCGTTCAATACCACACATTCAATACATCATCTGATTCCAAATTTTTTTAAATAAGCTTGGTAAAAAGGTGTTTAATTACAGGCCATAAAACATTTTCAGTTGGTGGTATGGAGGTATGGTGGACCGGTACTTTTTTGAGGCGGTATAATACCGAATACTAATACCAGTATATCGTACAACCCTAGTTGGTATGCTAGCTTTTTTTGCTCATTTTGCATGAGTTTACCCAAATGTCATGTATTTATGTTACTTGACAGCACCCGGCCGGCGTGCTAACAGTTAGCATTTCAGTTCGGCTTTTCAGCATTCCCACGCAATTTCTACCGAAATCGTATTTTCTCGTTTAAAAAAAAATCCTTTCCCTTCCACTTTCTCTGAAATGAACGTGCCATTTGTTTCTAATAGGTCTGCAAGACAAGCAAGTCAGTCAGCCAGATGACATTTCAATTTTTTCCCCCTCGCTGCCGCTACACCGCTGTGGCATTTAAGAACACCTTTGCAACCCCAGACAACAATCTCACACCGCCACTGCTTGCCGCTACGTGTTTGACCATCACTTGCCGGGAAAATAAGCTAAAAGGGAGGGTCTCACCACCATGGATGAAACATGAAGTCAAGTGTTTCACGGTAAAGTACAGTAAACAACAAGTGGTGCACAGGAAATGACTTTGAAGACCCGTGTTGGAGTACAACAAAAATGGTTCATTTGGGAGCGACATGCTAAAAACAGACATTACTCACCGCCGGTTGTCCGTTGCTGAGAGTCATCCCTTCCTGGTCCATCATGTTGCGTGAGATGGTGATAGAGGGCAGATCCAGGCTCTGAGGCGGGAACTGAGGGATGAAGGAACCTCTGTGCTGGACCGGAGGCTCCGGCATTGACGGGAAAGGCGAGTCTCCGTCCGACAGACCAAAACCCGGTTCCATTTCGGGTGGCGGCGTAATGGGAGGGATCTCAAACTCCTCATCGCCCAGACTTGGGGTGTGAAAGGTCTGAGAGGAGGAAGGGAAATGAAGAAACATGAAGAGTTACTAGACGGTAGACATTGATTGAAAACTGACAGTTTTTCTTTAAAAGGATTCCTATTTTGAAAAACTTTTAGGGGGTGTCAAACTCGTTTTTATTGAGTTCCAAATCACAATTATGGCTGCCCTCAGCTAAAATTGTAATGGTGAATATACAGTATATGAATATAAATGTACAAACCCCAAAACCAGTGCAGTTGGCACATTGTGTAAATCGTAAATATAAACAAAATACGATGATTTGCAAATCCTTTTCAACTTATATTCAATTGAATAGACTGCAAAGACAAGATATTTAACGATCGAACTGGAAAACATTGTTGTTTTTTGCAAATATTAACTCATTTAGAATTTGATGCCTGGAGCATGTTTCAAAAAAGCTGGCACAAGTAGCAAAAAAAAAAAGAGAAAGTTGAGGAATGCTCATCAAACACTTATTTGGGACATCCCACAGGTGAACAGGCTAATTGGGAACAGGTGGGTGCCATGATTGGGTATACAAGCCAGCATCTGTGATGGTATGGGGGTGTATTAGTGCCCAAGGCATGGGTAACTTACACATATGTGAAGGCGCCATTAATGCTGAAAGGTACATACAGGTTTTGGAGCAACATATGTTGTCGTCCAATCATGGACGCCCCTGCTTATTTCAGCAAGACAATGCCAAATCACGTGTTACAACAGCGTGGCTTCATAGTAAAAGAGTGCGGGTACTAGAATGGCCTGCCTGTAGTCCAGACCTGTCTCCCATTGAAAATGTGTGGCGCATTATGAAGCCTAAAATACCACAACTGAGACCCCCGGACTGTTGAACAACTTAAGCTGTACATCAAGCAAGAATGGGAAATAATTCTTCCACCTTCAAAAATTGGTCTCCTCAGTTCCCAAACGTTTACTGAGTGTTGTTAAAAGGAAAGGCCATGTAACACAGTGGTAAAAATGACCTTGTGCCAACTTTTTTGCAATGTGTTGCTGCCATTAAACTCTAAGTTAATGATTATTTGCAAAAAAAAAAATAAGTTTCTCAGTTCGAACATTAAATATCTTGTCTTTGCAGTCCATTCAATTGAACATAAGTTTTTTAAAGATTAAGATTAAAGTACCAATGATTGTCACACACACACTAGATGTGGTGAAATTTGTCCTCTGCATCTGTCCCATCCCCTTGGGGAGCAGTGGGGAGCAGTGGGCAGCAGCAGCGCCGCGCCCGGGAATCATTTTGGTGATTTAACCCCCAACACAAACCCTATGTTGCTGAGTGCCAAGCAGGGAGGTTATGGGTCCCATTTTTATAGTCTTTGGTATGACTCGGCTGGGATTTGAACTCCAACCTACCGTTGAAAGGGATTTGCAAATCATTGTATTCTGTTTTTATTTACGAATTCCACAACGTGACAACTTCACTGGTTTTGGGTTTTGTATAAGGATTCACATCATGATATTTTTAGACCACTGATTCTCAAACTGTGGTTCTAGTAGTACACAAGCTCCATCTAGTGGTACAGTGTTTTATTTTCCTATATTCAAAAACAGTGTTACTGTTCAAACTGTGTGTAATTATAAACTGGCCATAAATACTAACTATACTTGTGAAGTAAACCATCTGCTTTGTTTTTAATAAATACTTAGGCCTACAACGCTGCTGTATTTGGATGTTGGTCATTATGGTGCTACTTGAAGAGCCATTTTTCTTTATTAGGTGGTACTCAGTGAAAAAAACCCACTGTATTAGACAATTGCCTATGCATTTGATAATTATGTGCTTATTACGTACACTGTAAAAACAACTCTGAAGATTTTTATGTAAAACATTTACCATAGAATTTACGGTGTTTTTTTACAGCACATTGCTATAAATTTCAAAAACCGTACCACTCTTTTTAACTGTTATTGACCGTAAAATCTACAGTTGTTTTTACGATGCACCGCAATTTTCGGAGTATAAGTCGCTCCGGAGTATAAGTCGCACCGGCCGAAAATGCATAATAAAGAAGGAAAAAAACATATATAAGTCGCACTGGAGTATAAGTCGCATTTTTGGGGGAAATTTATTTGATAAAACCCAACACCAAGAATAGACATTTCAAAGGCAATTTAAAATAAATAAAGAATAGTGAACAACAGGCTGAATAAGTGTACGTTATATGACGCATAAATAACCAACTGAGAATGTGCCTGGTATGTTAACGTAACATATTATGGTAAGAGTCATTCAAATAACTATAACATTTAGAACATGCTATACGTTTACCAAACAATCTGTCACTCCTAATCGCGAAATCCCATGAAATCTTATACGTCTAGTCTCTTACGTGAATGAGCTAAATAATATTATTTGATATTTTACGGTAATGTGTTAATAATTTCACACATAAGTCGCTCCTGAGTATAAGTCGCACCCCCGGCCAAACTATGAAAAAAACTGCGACTTATAGTCCGAAAAATACGGTATTACTGTAAATTGAAAAATAGTACTATCCTTTTTCGTGCGGTATAACTTTTTTTTCCCCCCCGTACAATCTATTGTCCTTTTTACAGTGTACAATTTGATGGATGACTTGCTTGAAATCATAAGTCAAGCAGATATTTAAGTTTTAAATTTAGTATAATGTATGTTAATTTAGAATGTATACTAATATAATATCTGTTGCAATATTAGACACTATTACTGTTTATATATCATGCAGAACATGTATTTAAAAAAAAAAATCAAAAAGGAAAGAACAACCCCATTTAGTAAGAGAAAATTAAGTATTTTATTGACACATATTGTTTCCAGGCTTTCAAGGGCCACATTAAAAATATAGAGGTGGACCACCTGTAGTCTAGCAGTAATATGTTTCCTGAGAGCCTGTTTATGTAAGAAAATGCTTTCATTTCCCTCAGTTAGGATTGACTAAGTGCTACTTCTTTGTATTCCTATTAGGACATGATGAAATTGACTATACATCCTTACTGATTGACCATCATTTAGCTAATGAGCTAAATGCTCTGGGCTGTCGACTCATTGTCCAGCACAGCTCTTAACACTTTCCCTGATAATATACATATGTGCTGCCCTCCCCTGGAAATCATGTTCCACATACAAATGACTGTTATCTGCAGTGATTCTCAAACTGTGGTACGTGTACTACTACTGGTATGCGGGCTCCATCTAGTGGTACAGTGTTTTATTTTCCTATATTCAAACAGTGTTACTGTTCAAACTGTGTGTAATGTTACAGTAGCCAAAAACATTAAATAAGCTTGTTAAATAAAACCTCTGCCTTGTCTTTAATGAATACCTAGGCCTACTACGCTACTGTATTTTAATGGTTGTCATTATGGTGGTACTTGGAGAGCCAAGTGTTTTCTGGGGTGACTCTTGGTGAAAAAAGTTTGAGGTTGGATGCAACAAACTTCTGTAACTCGTCAGCGCACAGATCAGCAGACTGGCTTAGTAGTACAAAGTTCGCTGTCAATATTCGTGTCCACAGTTTGGCGAGCAGAGTAAGTACAAACGCATTTGCTGTTTTATATCAAATGTATTCCGTTAAAATCTCATTTGTTAAATGTTTGTGCAAGTTTAAAACGGTTGCCATGCTAACTTTTGTTAGCTTGGCAATGGGAGCTTCCATTTGAAGTTAGCATTAAGCTATTGTCACGAGTGCCAACCTTTATCCTGTATGGTTGCATTGCTTTTTGTCAGTATATACCAAGCTGTATTGTTGATTTATGTCTATGTATACCATTAAAATCTTATTTGTTTAACGTTTGTACAAGTTTAAACCGATCGAGATGCTAATTTTCATTAGCTTATCAATGGGATCGTCCATTGTATGTTAGCATTAAGCTAACACCATGAGTGCCAACCTTTATCCTGTATGGTTGCATTGCTTTTTGTCAGTATATACCAAGCTGTGTTGTTGATTTAACATGATTCCTACATATGTTTGCACTTTATGAATGTGTGTGTTTTGTTTTTACCGTAACTTAGCTCAGTTAACAAAATGTCCATTTATTTGTGTCAATTGTATACCATTAAAATATTATTTGTTAAACGTGTGTAGAAGTTTAAACCAACTGAGATGCTAATTTTCATTAGCTTATCAATGGGATCGTCCATTGTATGTTAGCATTAAGCTAACGCCATGAGTGCCAACCTTTATACTGTATGGTTGCATTGCTTTTTTTCAGTTCACCCTTAGCTGTGTTGTTGATACTGTACTGTTTACCTATCTGCCAAACTACATTTTAACATTGAGTTCGGGCAAAATAATATATGTTAATAGATAGATAGATAGATAGATAGATAGATAGATAGATAGATAGATAGATAGATAGATAGATAGATAGATAGATAGATAGATAGATAGATAGATAGATAGATAGATAGATAGATAGATAGATAGATAGATAGATAGATAGATAGATAGATAGATAGATAGAATGTACTTTATTGATTCCTTCATTAGAGTTCCCTCAGGAAAATAAAAATTCCAGCAGCAGCATACAGAATTGAGATAGAATTTAAAAAGTAAATAATGGAGGTCTAAATGGAAATAAAATAGAAAATATAACAATAAGAATAAAAAATTAAAAGTAACAAAAATAATATAAATATAACAGTAAAAAATAAGAATATAACAAGAGAAACTAGGCAGTAGTGACCACGTTATGAAAATAAAATAATATAATACAATAAAAATAAAAACTAATTAAGAAAAAAGGTAATACTGTCGATTATATGAAATATGTGATGTGTATATTGCACCTTTACACTGTATTGCACTGTTATTGCTGTTTATTGCACTGTTAATTGCACTGTTTTTTGTTGCATAATAACCCAGGAGTAAGCAACAATTGAAAAAAGGAGCAAAACAACAATACAAAAATATATTGGTACTAATAACAAAGATTTGCTTTTTATAATATGTATAATGCTTTTTAGCATTAAAAAAAAAAAAGCAAATTATATAGTTACATTATCCTGATAGCGCCACAGCCACAAATAGATTGCACTTCCATTGGAAACACTGTTCAGTGAAATGTAAAAATGGGATTATGTCCACAATGGTGCTTTTTGGAGACAACTGTAGGCTTCCTAAAAGCACTTTTAAACTAAACTCCAACATCAACACACTATTGTGGCACCTCTGAGACTTGCGTTGCAAAACAGTATAATATGGGACTTTTAAAGAGAG